>NC_056725.1:1710551634-1710554134 GCF_019279795.1 Protopterus annectens
TTTAGAAAAAAAAACCCGATTACGGTACCTACAAATACACGATCCTAGTTTAGGCAAATGTTTTGCGATGCCTGAAATACACAAAAATGCAATCAATCCACCTCTCAGATTAATTATTTCTAATAAACGCACGAAGACTGAAAGAATATCTGAATACGTGGATAGTGTATTAAACCCCGTGGTACTGAAAACTCCATTTTACTTTAGAGATTCCTGGGTTTTTTTTAAATGAGTTCAACAAAGCACGACTGGACATTAGTAACTGCATTTTTGTTACATTATACATAGTTTCTCTCTATACTAATATCCCTCATTCTGAAGGTAAAGAAATGGTGAAATTGTATTTGCACAAATATGCTAGATTTAAACCAGCTACTATCATGTATTTGAACATGTTGATTGACATGGTACTGAATAACAAGTTTTTTCACTTTAACAATAACATTTCCCAGCAGATTAAAGGAGTTGCCATGGGCTCTAAAGTGGCCCCAGCGTATGCTAACCTTGTGTTAACCACAAGGGAATTAGAAACTCTGATCCATTTACCAGGTTTTGAATATACCAGATTGTATAGCCGTTTTATTGACAATATTTTCTTTGCATGGACAGGGTCACAAACTCAACTAACACAATTTCTTAATGTTATGAATGATAGCATTGCATTTTTATCTTTTGTACAATCTGGCTGTGGCTCTACGTTTCGTTTCTGGACATAACAATATCAATGGATATTTCTACGGCTTGACCTCAAAAATTTTCCGCAAGGAAACCTACAGAAACAACTACTTGGATTTCACAATCCAACACCCATTCTACATGAAAAAGAATGTAATCAGAGGACAGTTCATCGGGTTGTCCAGGCTTGTAAGTGACGACCAAGTTTTTTTAAGGGAATGTGACTTTTTATGTAAGCTATTTGCACAAACACATTACCCCAAGACCTAAAACTGCTGCTAAAATAACACGTGATAAACGCTCTAAATTTCAACCTATTTTAACTTATGGAATTTCACTTAAACAGCAACCCGCCAACACCACAACTGATAGAACCTTGAGCTTCCCCATTCCGATTAGTAGAGACATGGCAGGCATCAGGAACATCGTCTCTACTAATTGCAACATTATAACTAGCTCTGACAACCTAACTAAAGTGTTAGGCACTACTCCACTTTTTTCATATAAAAGAACAAGGACTGTTCGAAGCACTACTGGAAAAAATCTCTAAAACTACGGATCCACATGGCATGTTCCCCTGTGGCCATTGCATCAGTTGTCAATATATTCTACAGGGCTCTACTTTAATTTTCCAACACAATAACTTTAAATTAACGTTCTCTAAACATTTTGATTGCCACAGTCTTACTGTGGTGTATGCTGCTGTTTGTGCTTCCTGCACATCTTTTTACATTGGGAAAATGAACCGCAAGCTATCTGATCGCATCAAAGAACATTACTGTGCGATCAGAGCTGCGGATCAGTATAACGCTTTGGCCAGGCATTCTACAAAGTGTACTTCCTTCATAAAATTCCATTTTATGATTCTTGAACAAGTTGATTTATTTTTTGGCGATTACGATAAACTGCTTGAGTTTAAAGAACTACAGTGGCAGCTCTGTTTAGGAGCGGATGTTTCTCCGGGTCTCAATGACTGTGTAAATCTTAAATGTGCATTGAAATGGATTACTTGATAGTGCTTTTTGTGTATATAACATATTTAGATAATAACTGTTAGGTTCCAGTACTTTATATTTTATATTGTTTTACATCCAGTACTTTATTTTGTTTTACATCCAGTACTTAATATTTTATTTTGTTTTACATCTGCATTTTAAAGAACAATGTTTTTCTCCCCTGCTTTACTATATCGAACAGGTTTAGAGCCTGCAATACTGACTCACATTGGTCAATCGGCATTTCACTTTCCATTGGATGTCTTCAACAATTTTTAAACACTTTTCATTGGACATTAACCCTCGAATTCTGAATAAGCTAGTGTAATGTCATTGGTCTATTTATTCATCTTCCTAGAGGTTAAGAGTCCAGACCTTCCTGTTCTGATTGGTTTGATAATTACAAAAGTAATGAACAACTTTTCAAGCATATATGAATATCTAATTGTATTATTCACACGTCACCACTGCATTGTTTAGTACAATATAAATATCACTGTTTGTTTGAAATATACTACACTACTGTGATAAAAGTTCTTCGATACTAAAGAATGAAAGCGCTAATTTTAAATCGGTCTATGTGCAGTTTTTTGTCCGATGCTTAGCTGATCCTTCGCTAATGCTACAGAAGTTATTAGTTTTGATTATATATATATATATATATATATATATATATATATATACACACACACACACATACACACACACACACACACACACACACACACACATTATTGATAAGCTCACCAGCCTGGGCATAAACCCTTACGTCACAAGATAGATCGCAAACTGGCTCTCAGACACATCCCATAAAGTAAGAGTATCGGGAT
>NC_056725.1:1710556634-1710734134 GCF_019279795.1 Protopterus annectens
ATTTTGTGCAGTTTTTATCCATGTTGCCCACACTTTTAGCTTTTACATGGAATTACTGGACCAATGTTTATGTACCTTTAACTAATCAGAGGATTTACAAAGGACATTTTCTAATATTTTGTATTGTTTACAGCAAGAACAAAACCTCAGAAATCATGTTTTTTGCAGTACCCCACATGTGGGGGGCTGAGCTTCCCACACCCCCTGCTACTTAAATATACCAACTCCAAGATTGCACTACAGTGAAGAGAACAGTAAAGTTCCCATTCCGCACTATACAGTGATCAAACACACACAAGATGTCACATAATAGTGCCCAATGAGATACCACTTTAGTCATTTTTGTATAGATTTGGCATGTTTACAGCAAGGAGGCTGACAGGACATGAGACAGATATTTTCTCAAACGTGGGTACAGTGGAAGCATTCCTCCTCCTCATGCTCCTTAATTTATCTGCTGAAATGGCTTAAAGGTCTGAAGTTGGACTACAAAACAAAAGCAACCAAAATCTGAACCTCTAACACCAAGCAAATTCTCTGGCAATAAAGAAGTCTGTCTGCATATATGAATGTCCATCATAGCTGCCCTTGTAAACAATAGCCAAAAAAATCACAATCCCATTTTAATAACTGAAGGTCCAAAGATTCAGTTTCTAATTACTGTGAAGAAATCTTCATTTCCTTGGAACAGGACATATTTTAAGACATATCTGCATATGTGACAAAATTGTTTCTGATACAGTAACATAGCTAGATAATTACTGATCCTAAATAATAAAGTGCTAGGCCTGGCTCCAAGCCAAGCACTCACTGCAACCCAGGCAACCAGAATTGAATTAGCAGCTCTGACAATGGAGAAGCTAAGAGGGAATGAGAGGAGTGAAGTGGCATGGCCCCCTCACCTCTCCCAAGGGGAGGGAAGGGTTTACATGCACTCAGTGCCAGAGGGATTACAGTGTGCTGTGTGCCACTGACTGTAGAAACCACCACTCATTCAGTAGGGGGCAGGGAGGCATGGTGGAAACACCCCTTCTGGAAGTAAATGGGTGTGTCCCATGGACAGGTCATTTCATACCCCTTGCCCAGCGTCTCAACAAGTATGTGCATGGATAGGTCTGAAGAGCAACCTGAAAAAAGTTTAAACCACCTCTGATGGCTGCCTCGATGACAGCCCCTTTCAGTCAGCTCTTGTTCAGTGATGGGAATCAGTGAGCTGATAGACCAAGAGGGGCTCTGATGGTCAGCAGGTGGTGGAGTCAACAATTTGCTGAAAAAGAGGAAGTGCTAAGAGTGAACTTTTTTTGGCTTACTTATCCAGCAACCTCTCTGGAGGAAACAGAGAATGTTCTAGGAAGATAAGGAAAAGCAGAACAGCTAAACTGGTAGGTTCAGATTTCAGATAGAAATAAAGATAAAAATTATTCTCATTAAATGTATATAAACTGAAGGCTGCCAGCCCAGCTAGCTGGAATTTTGTAAATAATTCTGTTATTAGTGAATAGTAATACAATTTGTATGCTTGTCTTTGTCTTACAAATATAAGAAAACTATATGTTATGTGTATATTAAACGACTGGTGTGTTGAACTGTATGTTCTGTACTGAGCTTGAAGAATGTAACACAGTGTACCCTGCTGGAAAAGAGCAGAAATGTGTTTAAACTATATGCTATGTAAATATAGGCTGTTGCAGTTAATTTGCAAACTCTGAGAAAATAAGTGATTTTACGATGTGTTATAAAGTTAGTCAATACAGCAAAAAGACAGGACGTCTACAGTTAGAAATTCTTTCTATGGTCTGGAAACAGAAATAATTACAGGTTTTAAGGGTAAAAGTATTTAACTGGTTTTACGAGTTCCAGCTCCAGGCAACTTCTTAGGGATAAGTATTTTTGACACAAGGTGTTGATTTTAAAGTTTCTGTTAGCCTGGGAACTAAAGGCAGAAGTAACAAGAATTATGTAATCTGAGATAAATTACGAAATCAAACATTTCTGCTGGGTTAAGAACCATCTCAGAGAGAAAGTCAGGGCATTTTTTATTTTGTCTTTGGATCTGACATTCTCTCATTCAGCACTTGCATTTGCCTGGCTCTGTAAGTAAGTTATTTAGAACATAGTTTCTCTTACAGATAGACAGGATATAGTAAGAACAGTCTAGATGTTTTCTATATTTATGTGACACTGTCCTGCAATGTTGTTTTAAAGTACTGCCTGTGATTCTGAACTCTGTTGTCACTGTATTTTGTTGAGTATTGTCTTGTTATTTTATTATTTATTATTAAATATATTTAAACCTTTTAATTGTGGCTGGTTTGTTTTGAGATATTTATGCTCTTAGAGTACTTGCATGTATTTGGTGACACTGTATAACTACTCTTAAATAGCCTTAAAAGTCTTGGACACACTTACCAATTGGATAATATTAACACTGCGCAGTAGAATGGGTCACCCTTTGGGAAGGGCCTTATAGTAGCTGATAAGGAGTGGTTGGTGACAGCTGGTACTACCTTATAGTCTGGGCAGAAGGGGGCATAGCTAGTGAACCTGTGCCAGCCTTCCCCAGGAGTGTCTGTGTGTTGGTATATAAATCAAATCTCAAAGTGTGTGTGTCAGCTACTTGGGCAGGTTCACGAAGCACTGGTTGGACACAGAGGGTGCTGGAGGTTTTGGCTTCAACACTTGACTGAGATCTTAACCCTATAGCTGTGCCAGTGGGGAGACTTATTGGGAATCTGGAGAGAGACAGAGACAGAGAGTGAGGGAGAAGGAGAGAAGGAGAGAAGGAGAAACCAGCCCCAGACTGACTGTGATCTCAGTGTACTCTTAAGGGAAATTGTACTTCACTGTATGTGCACTTGTCATCCTCCCAATGTGAACATCCCTCACTGGTGCTAGTGGTGAGGACTGAAGCTCCTTGGTTACTGAACCAATGCAGGGGCATTACACAAACAAAAGAGTTAAGACCAAATTGTTGACAGTTTGATGGAGTAAAAATTTCTTTAAAATTTCTTGGAATGGTTTAAAGCAGCAAGTCTCTCTCCAGACACAGGTACCTTTAAAATACAGAAGTCTCCTTTGTACAGATGAAATTTCTGTCACATATACATACAGCATTTAAGGTGCTGCTGAAATCAAGATCTTGCAGTGGAGACCTAGTGGGAAAAACTGCTGAGATAATAATTGTAATCTCTCTACTTCAAAAGTGGTTACAGAAGGACTTATGTAGGGCCTGTTTGTACTAGAGTATGTTCAGAAATTTCAGAGCCTACGTCAGTCTCTGAAAATGACCAATGTTAGTCCTGCGATTGTTTCTGCAGACACCAAAAGTATTTCTCCTCTGGTAACTTCTTAAAATCTACACAAGGCAAGACAGAAACAAGGCAACTGATCAAGTTATGAAGAAAAAGAAAAAGATCTTGAGAGCAAAAGACATGCTAACTCAAGGTTTTGCTGCTTTTTAAATGAACACATTTTTTTTTTTGGAATATTCAATGTTTGGTCCAATAACTGTAACTGACAAAGGGGACTAATTTAATTCACATTTACTTCTGCAATCCACAGCAGAGGCTCAAAAGACACAGAAGTAGCCTCTTTTCTCTGCCTCCGAGAGTCAGTAAAACAATGAATATCCAGCCACAAAAGCAGACAATGAAGGCAGAATACTACAATAATCAAGCCGCAATGCCTTCCTCTAACAACTGTGTCCTTTTTCTGCATAAGGAGTTTTTTTTCAGTTTAACTGCTCATTTTTATAGGCTCTGCCATGGATTTTCTTCAACAACTTCACTAATGACGCAAGTGTGTTTTTTTTCTCTTAAATAAAGCAAAAAAAAAAGTTTGATTTAAATTTGAAGCCAATTTGAACTGAATGTTCAAAATCCTCTGTGCCATGCTTAGGGCCAAACAACACGCTGAGAATACAAGTCCTTTCAGAGCTGGTTGTCTGTAACATTCTCCTTTATTAACCAACTTCACCACCAACAGACTACAAAATATGATGTAAAAAAAATTAAATATTACGAGTAATACTTCAAAACATTAAACTACAGTAGCCAACGTTGTTCTCTTTTAGATGCAAGATGCATGGTTCAAGACTGGCAAATCGCTACTACCTTGATGGAATAACACACATAAAATCGACAGAGGATGCAATTACATCAATAAAGGCTAGAAGGGATACATTTTCGAGTATTACTCTAATTTTGAGCACCAGCCTGGTTCAGTGGTGCAGAGAAATGGGGCCCTGACTCTGACCCAGGTGACTGGGATTCAATTAGCAGCCTCAGCAATGAAGAAGAGAGGCCGAGAAGAGGCAGGACCTGCTTACCTCTCCTGGGAGTTAAGGTTTGTTTGCTGTTGGAGATACACAAGGTGGTGTGATCTACCTGATGGAGAACAAAAAGCTCAATTTACATCATCAATAATTTACTTCAACACACACAAGCTCTATGGTACAAGCTAAGAAGACTGGTTTGTAGTCATCAGTAACCTTACTTAACAACACCTGGCCTCTTGTTGGCATAAAAAGCATGTTAAGAATATAAGGGTTAGTTTTGTACCTGCCTTGCTTGAGTAAGTACTTATGACCAGAAAGATACAACACTTACTAAATAACTAAGATGTTTGCAGGTTTATTAAACATGAGAACATGCAACACTGCATCCAATCTTTCAAAACACCAATGAGTGACATGGCATACAAGACTTTGGCTACATCTAAATACATTATTGG
This sequence comes from Protopterus annectens, assembly GCF_019279795.1. Classification (NCBI taxonomy): domain Eukaryota; kingdom Metazoa; phylum Chordata; order Ceratodontiformes; family Protopteridae; genus Protopterus; species Protopterus annectens. The sequence goes on from NC_056725.1 coordinate 1,710,561,366, forward strand.
TATCCTTTGAATTCTGTAAGAAATATGAGAAGTTTTTTCTTCCAAGATTGGCTTTTGATGGGAAGTCAATGTAACCGTCATATTTCCTTTAAAAATAAAACATCTTTCAAACTTTGCTTACAACCCTAGTAATATGGTTAACATAAAATTGTCATTTTTTTCAGCGTTAACTAGAGATGAATCTACAATTTTTTCAATTACATTTTTTAATGTACTGCTGTTTCACACAATATTTCACACACTCTGGAGTACATATCAAAGATGCAGAACAAAATCTGTACAAATACAAATTAAAAAAAACAAAAAAAAAAACAATTCTACATCAAATGAGACAAAACCAAACTTTCACTACCTTCAGAGCATCACAGCGTTCAGAATGTCTGTGGTACAAACCCAATACCCGTTTCTTTTGAAGCCACATAAAATCTTCCAGTATTGAAATTCTAAGGGAACATTCAACGGAGTAAAGTTCACCATGACTGTTTAATGTTTCATACAGCTCATTGTCTTCAACACCTGTATCTTCCTCTTTGCTAAGGGCCAAATTCAGAAGCTTCCCACCCATGCTGGCTTTTTTCAAACTGAAAGTGCATTTGTTAATGTTCTCAATGGGTAGCTGTCCTGACACAAGTTCAAGGCTGAATTCCCCCAACAATTCCATCCAGCAGTCACTCGGCATAGAAGATACAGTGAGATTTAAAAGAATGGAAACGGGTGGTAAACTGGAGTAGGACTCTTCCCCATCTTCGACAAACTGTAAGAAACTCGAGGAGCTCTGCTCCCTGGAGCAGTTAAGTTCTTCATCTACTGTGTCATCCTGTACAATTAGGAAAGATGAAGACAATGAACTAGGACCAGGAAGGGAGTCATCCTGTAGGGAGTCTAAAGTGAAACAGTCATCCTTAATGCCATCATGCATGCTCCAGCAAAGCTTTTTCTTTGCTTCCTCATCCACCTTCACTGGAGCAGCGCTTTTCCGCCTGCTGCTCATTTTGCCTTTTAATGGCACAACAGCATGTAACCTACAGGGCAAAAGAAAAGATGCAGAAGTTTACACAGTATGCAGACATCCTCTGTTCTGCTTCCTGAATAAACCCTAATAAAATACTTCACTTACCAAATAAATAAATGCAAATAATATGCATTACTTACCAAACAAAGATGTGGTCATGGCCAGACAGACTCCTAATCTGAAGATGGACTTTACCAAGCATACTGCACACAATTTGTACAAAACTGCATAGATACAGACATTGACATTTGCAGTAATGTACTTACATTAATGTTTAGACTCTAGAGCCTTATGCACAAATTTTACTGCAGGTCTGTTTCTCAGTAAAGTTTAGTCAGAGATGCGACTAGCTAATGCACAAATTTTACTGGACGTCTATGACATTTTATGCTTTTCTCTCCTTTGCCTGCAGGTTACAAACTATTATACAATGACGGTCTATTAAAATTCAAAAATAAGCACTGATTGGTCAGCCCAACCAGCGTGCTCGTTGTAAATAGAGCATATATCAACAAATGTCCAGCTAATAAAGTATCATTGAGCGGCCAGACTTTTTTTTTTTTTATTGCTATGTCTTACACAAGCATGAGTCTGAAGGAGAGAGTCTGAAACTAAAAAGTGTATCATTATTTAGTGACTTCATTCCTCATAAAATCTGTGGTTTTCCAACAAATCACTGAGGAAGGAAGTCACTAAATAATGACACGCATTTCAGTTTCAAACAATACACAATTATTCTCCCTTCTTTATTTATGCTTTGTCCACATTTTTTTTCAAATAAAAGATCCAAAGATATGTACGAGAGCAGAGAAAATACAAGGAAAATCAGGTACATTCTGCAAACTAAAGAAATATACCCAATTTTCCTTGTTTTTTTCCACCTGTGTGTCTCATACCTCTAAACTGTCTGGTGGTGGTGACACTTTTTTGAGAAAAAAAAAAAAACACTAATGGAGATTGCTTTAGAAAGCAAGCAATGGAGAAAGGACAGTGATGTACTGTGTAAGCCAGGGAATGTAAGTCCCATATGCATGCGCAGTACATCAGAGGGCATAATCCGGAAACAATATGGATGAAGACCATGGCATCATTATACAAAGACAATTGGAGAGCACAAAGGTTCCTCACAGCGAAAATTCAAGGTCTTCAGCATCTTTCCTACGTGAATCATCTGAAATCACTATCACTTTATTCTGTTTCATACAGACTACTCAGAGGCTCTCTCTGCCTTGCATACAAGGCACTCTCTGACCCTGCTTTATTTGAAATGCTGCATATCCGTAAGTCAATAGTAAACTGGTTACACGCTCTAAAGACCTTACCCTGGTATGTGACATTAGTAAAACCTGCTGGAGGGACAGATGTCTCCCAGAAGTTACCACACCTTTGGTAAAGACTTGCACTTTATGTCAGACAGAGCCCCTCACTGGCCCTCTTCAAACGCAATCTGGACAACTGGAGGAGTAACTGTAAATTCACCCTGGGTGTTCCACCCGTGCCCCTCTTGGACAGGGGCAACAGATGCTGATCGTGGAAATAAGGGTAAAACTTGGCTAAGTTTGTAAGGGCCCTAGGGCCATTGGCCTAGTAACTTCCTATGATCCTATGACATTTAAGAAACACAATTTCTTTCTTAAATAATGTCATTGTACAACAGCAGTAACCAACTCCTGGGTGTGATATATTGAAGACTGGCCCATGGTTGCCTTTGTTTAATCTCTTTGGCTTCGCCCTTGTGATTAAACCACATCAAATGTGGGTAAATATAGCAATAACCCACGCCTGGGTGTGGGTAATGCTAAATTTACCCACGGTTGGAGTGGTTTGGTCCCGAGGGCGAAGCCCGAGGGACCAAACAAAGCCAACCGTGGGTAAATTTAGCATTACCCACACCCAGGCGTGGGTTATTGCTATTATACCATGACATTATTTAAGAAAAGAAACTATTACTTTTCTTAAATAATGGCATAGTATAATGCCTGTTTACTGCCCTTCCGCAGATGTCTGGCATCCGCGGCAGTTCTGATGTACTGCGCGCCTGCGCAGTACATCAGAGCTGTGGGCAAAAGCAACGGAGAAAGCAAGATCTCCGTTGCTTTTTTTTTAGTGTCTCGCTATGTTAAATGAGTTTAACATAGCGAGACAAACTAAGCAACGGACATCTCCGTTGCTTATTTTAAAACTGTCTCGCTATGTTAAACTCATTTAACATAGCGAGACACTGAAAAAAAGCAACGGAGATCTTGCTTTCTCCGTTGCTTTTTTTTAAAACACTGTCTCGCTATGTTAAATGGGTTTAACATAGCGAGACAGTGTTTTAAAAAAAAGCAACGGAGATCTCCGTTGCTTATTTTAAAGCTGTCTCGCTATGTTAAACCCATTTAACATAGCGAGACAGTGTTTTAAAAAAAACGAGTTATACTAATGGAAAAAAGTCCGGGCGACCGGACCTTTTCCCATTAGTATAACTCTATTTACAACGGGCACGCTGGCCAATCAGCGTGCACGTTTTGGGGGGATCATGGTATAATATTCAATACACCACACCCAGTCATTGGTTATTGCTATAGTATGGCACTACATGCTTGAGCCACTGGTGAGGATGCTGAGTTTATTTGGTTTTAGTTCTTGCTTTTAAAAAAAAGAAACACGAAGCAGTTTTTAAAATAAGAAAGTTGCTTTTTTTTTTTCTTTTGCAGCCCATATGTAAGGTAATTATTTGGCTAAAACAGTAACTGTACTAGTTAAATAACTACCCTGCAGCTTCTCATTAAAAGCAATGGGAACTTTAACCCAGAAAAGAAAAGTCATGTTATTTATTAGCATTACTTCTTAGTTCTACCAAGAATATAGTAATAGGACATGGTTAGCTAACCCAGGTCTTATTACTATGCTGACTAAGCACTTGCGTTCAGATGCATGTGAACAGGGACTACCAAGAAATACAGATGCAAAGATCTGCAGGGACTGTTTTCTTTCGCAGATATGTTTTTCATTTTACTTTCTTGCAGGAAACCAAACAGAACTGTAAGCAGTGGTAGTAAAATATACTGCCTACATCAGAACAGACATTTTTGTACTTCTAGCATGACCAGAAGGCAAGGGCAATGTTTACTGCAGCAGCTACTTGAAATATGTTACTAGGCTTATTTTATACCACTTTTGATGATAATAGGTGACAGTAGTAATATGTTTGGAGAGCAGCGGATGTGAAAGCAAACAGCAATTGGGGTGATCCTAATAAAGTGATCATTGCTGTGGACTGGTAGGAAGCAGAACACAGTGTATAAAAGATCCAATGAGAAACTCATCTGCTACGATTGTTTTTCCATTGTTTCTGGCAAGAAACCACACAGACTTGTGGATAACTGTAATAGTACACATTGTCCACAGCACCCTACATTTCTTTTTAATTGTTATGGCAGTTAAAAAGGCATGTTGGGTGTCCTATAGAAGCAAGTGGAAATGCATTACTGAGGCTGTTATTTCATCACTTCTGGCAATCAAAGGACAGGTGTTTGCCATTAAGTGGCTGCCAATTTGTATGGGGGAGGGGGCAGACTGTGAACAAAAGGAAAAGGCAACTACTTGATCACTTCTGAACGACTCCTGATAGATATCAGAGAATAACAATGCCATTATATGTATGCGATTCCTACACGTTTAAATGTACTGTACCCTCTTAGAAAGACACATTCCACTGGGATATTGTGGGTTTGTTTTTGAACCAAAGTATCTTTTCACAAGTGCCTGACTTACATATCTGTGGGTATGCGAGCATGGGGGAAAAGAACTGTATTTGGGGAACGGATATATTGCCTCTTATATACAGCTACTAAATCCAACATTTCAGTTGGCTTTTTTGGCATAGTATGGCAATACACTTGATTTCTGCCTGGGGGCTATTTGGTGTCTGAACAAATGGCTGGGTATAACAAATGCTCAGAATATGTACACCAACTTTGTTACGTCAGAAGTAAAAATCATATAAAATTTCACCAGAAAAAAAGGAAAATTATGCTGGAGCTACAACACCATGCTTTCAAGGCAAATCCATAGGAATGCTGAAGTGGAAACTGGGGTTAATGTAGTCTTGGGTGCGTTTTACAGCAGAATATTCTGTTATTACCCGAAAAGTGTTACATGGAAATATCAAAGAAAGAATATTTGGAATATAGGCATCAATGGTTTTAGTTCGTGTGTCCTTACTGCCATTATCTAACAATTTACATAATATCAAAGAAAGAATATTTGGAATATAGGCATCAATGGTTTTAGTTCGTGTGTCCTTACTGCCATTATCTAACAATTTACATTACACTCTGTTTTCATTTTGGGTGTTGTGGTGAAGTGAACTCCTGTTCAATGTCCTAAGTACTTCTTTGTTGAGTTGTAATAAAAAAATAGTCGTAAGAAAAAAATCTCTATATTTCACTCCGTTGTAATACGTTGTGGCAGCAGTAACATGCTTTCAAATGGCTAAAGCAGTGGGGTCAAATTCAGAAGTATGTCACAATGGAAAGTTTGAGTTAGAGCTGTAATCTTACGTGTTTTGTAGCTGAACAGCCTGTTATTACATGGAATTTCCATAATGAAATCTCTCAGGGGCTCAGAGATATAATGCTTCAAAAGCAGAACCAACAGGTTTTGTTCATATCTCTTTACTGTTGGGTTTGACATTTTGCATTTCACAATTTTCACTTTCAGTGCTGTAGTGAACTTCTGCTCATAAGAACAACAGACTATAATACCTTGTTATTCGGATGTTGATACAGAAGTACAAATCATATTTATTTCTCCTGAATGCCTAATTTTTTGTCACTGGACTTGTTGACAGACACCAGAGTACAGCAAGCTGTATTACATAAAGATAAAACTGTATTTTTTTTTTTTTTTTTTTTTTACAGTCCATACACTGTACATGTGTTAACTGCGGTGGTGGTGCTGCGGTAGCGTTGTCGCCTCACAGTAAGACGTTGTCCTGCTCGATTCTCAGCTAGAGCATTTTCTGTGTGGAGATATGCGTGAATGGGCGTACCTTCGTTGAAGGTTGTGCGCCAGGGCCGGCAACTCTGCACGTAAATATCTACTGCCAATCATTAGCGGACCGGAGTTCCACTGTGGCGACCCCTAACCGGGAAAAGCCGAAAGACACAACAACACTGTACATGTGTTGATCCAGTGGCAGCGACATCATCATGGTATGCTGCCAGTCTTGGGTTTGAGTTCCAAATGATAGGTGATAATATCCTTTCACTTTTAGGATTGTAACAGTGCCTAAACAAAGGCCTTTCTCTGTACTTGTGTTTGTAACTGGTATTAAAGACAAGTCTAGAGGATCTTGTGGGGTCCAGTGGTAGTGACATAAGCAAGGTATGCTGAAGGTCTTAGGTTCAAGTCCCAAATGAAAGCTAATATTATCCTTTTACATCTATGATTCTAACAGTGCCTATACAATGGACTTTACATTACAGGCATTCGCACACAAATATCGACAATATGTCGGGGTAATTGATCAAAATTTGACATAAAATCAAAAGCATCCAATGCAAGGGATAAAGCAAATCCAAAATTGGGATTATTATACAAAGCAAAATCGTATTTAATAAATTCCACATTACTCGCCCTTGCTCAAACAGTTCTGAAGATTACATTAACACAAGTGTTACAAAAAAACACCTTTTCAACAAACTAGAGAGTACCTACAATAAGAATGCAATGTTTGCAGCTAATGCTCCCAGCAAAACACACCACTGCAGAGTACTAAATAAAATAAGCCAGCTAGAACTGCACAGCATTTAATCCAAAATTAGCTGAATTTTATGCACTAACATACCTTTCAATCCATATAGCTGCCATTCACTACTACCTAGACTTTATAGGTCACACAAAAAAAATTAAGTACTTAGTCTCTATAGTCTGTCTGTGGCTAAATTATGGATGTCTACACTAACAACCACATTAAGAGAGTCAAACAGTAATACTTTCAAAATCAGCCTAAAAAAATCTTTACTTTTTTCCCTTACGTACTGTTTAATGTCATAATACTATTGTAGAATGTCTATTAAAGTCTTATTTTTTGTATTACTTTGCATTACATTACTGAACTTGGCTATTTTGCTTAACTTCCCTTTTCACACATATACTTCCTAGTTATACACATCAAATGTGCACATATTTCAATTTACATTTGCTCTTTGCCTATTTTATTTGTGATGTATCTTTATAGAGCTTTTCTCCCTGTGCGTCTGATGAAATAGGAGCCTTATGTCCAGTTAAACTAGTCACAGTCAATAAAAGCAAGTCAGTAAGTAAATAAGTATTTTCTTAGCAAGTGTTGAGGAAAACTATCTTAATCCGGTACACAAAGGAACTATAGCGGAGTACAACCACACCTAAAAAATGAACTTACTGATCAGTGATGCAATAGCCAGCTTCATGTGCAGCTATTGTTAATCATGAAGTAATGCACAAAAAAAAAAAAAAAAAACAATTAAAACTCAATACTAAGAGCAGAAAGATGTAATACCATGCTGATGCATTACTCTCAACCATTCAATGAAATTCAGTACTAGATACACAAAGAAGCACTGATTTTCAAAAGAAGCTGAAAGTTTGAATCCCATATGAAAATGCTTACCTGTTCAATTCTGTTGAACAAACACTGTCAACTCAACAATACATCCTAAACTTTTAATAAATGAGCAGTAACTCTGTAAAAGATTGCTGGTGGAGATGTGAAACTTGTAAGATATGAAATGCACCTTGCAAAATTGCTACTGGTCACATGATAAAACAATGCAATACTTTTGATTCTCTAGTCACATCTCTTATCTTGTCACAGGCAGCTAGATTCAGAGAGTCTCCTTGCTACTTCCATATGCTGAGCAAAGACCATTTATTCCACTGTATCGGCAGGCATATGATTCATGGACAGACTTTCACAGCTGGACAGTGTCACCCATTGTGCTGGAAAACATATATGGCACCATTGTGATGGGGGTGACAACACAGGACTTTCTGATTTGGGGGGGGTAGCAAGACATACTACATGCATTCAAACACTACCAAATATGGCGCTCCTGGGCGAAACAGCAAATGGAACAAGGCAAGGCAGTCTGTGCAAGCACTGAACAAATTATCCCTTAGGCATCAGGACAGCCACACCACAAGTACCGAGAGCAGAGATAATGGTAGTCTATGTGCCTCCAGAGTGAATGAAACCACGGTCAGCAGGGCAGCCACACCACAAATGCTGGGTCACATCAGTACAGAAACCAGTGGACAGACAGAAAAAAATAGCACAATTGGCACCACAGTAGCCAAATCACAAATCTGAAGACAAAACAGTAGGGCAGCTTGAGCACTGACTGGACGAATGGCCCTGCGGATGCAAGCAAAGCCTGAACAAATTATCCCTTAGGCATCAGGACAGCCACACCACAAGTACCGAGAGCAGAGATAATGGTAGTCTATGTGCCTCCAGAGTGAATGAAACCACGGTCAGCAGGGCAGCCACACCACAAATGCTGGGTCACAACAGTACAGAAACCAGTGGACAGACAGAAAAAAATAGCACAATTGGCACCACAGTAGCCAAATCACAAATCTGAAGACAAAACAGTAGGGCAGCTTGAGCACTGACAGGACGAATGGCCCTGCGGATGCAAGCAAAGCCACATTTTAAATATCAGGGGCACAAAACACAGCAGTCAGCATGCCCAGTGAATGAGTAGTGCCAAGGACAGCTACTTCACAAATGTTATGGGGCACAACACTGCAGCCAGTGAACCCACTGGATGACTGGCTCCAGGTGTGACAATTCAAGCATACAGCAAGTGGTAGGGTGCATAGCAAGACAACTTATGCACCCCTGTATTCTACAGTAGCTTGGGCAGCACACTGGGAATAGTAAGGAAGCATAATGTAGTGCCAGGACCGTTTATCCATACAAGTATTACCCAGGGAGGACAGCTATAACGCAGATGGTTTACCCAACAATGGATGAGGCCGCATAACAGGGGCAGTAAAGCTGTGGTTTAAATGCACTTCATGGAAACAGTAGGTATGTTTCCTGCCCCACACACACAGTACATGTACAGATACATGCTCAAGCTCAGAAGGCAAGATGTACACTACAGCATATGGGGCAGTGATGTAGTATACCACACAAGTAAAACCCTCCTGTGTGTGTAGGCTTTAATCAATTGTGTTACTAGTATATGTGAGTTATATCTACATGGAGAAAATAGTACCTAGGTGAAATGAGGGGCAACCACATACCCCCTCATGCCCCCACCACCCTGTTAGTTAATGCAACATCCACTGGGGTTACACAACCATGAAGAAAGTTACAAAAATTGCTCAACCACATTTTTGACAGTACAGTAAAGGAGAGTGCAATACGTGACTGCATATAGAGTTGCACTGTCTGATATGCATTAAACAGAATCAATTTAAGATATTCCAGCCTCCACACTTTTAACTATTTATGGCATATCAAAAGCTTTTCATTATGACCACATACAATGTGATGCATTTCACTGTCCTATGTCACCGGACAGCCAGCAAAAAACAGCATGATGGTGCAGCATTCATACGACTGCACACACATTCTTTTGTGGTATGTATATATATATATATATATATATATATATATATATATATATATATATATATATTTCTTTGTATGTGCATGCATGTAGGGTTACCACTTGTCCCTCTTTATGCGGGACTGCCCCTTTTTGGGCAGTTGTGTTCCGTGAAAAATCAAAAATGGCAAAAGGCCTGAAATTTCTGGACAAAAATATTTACTAACTTTCCTTTAACAGTTTCATAAAATCAGTGATTATGTATCTGAAACATAAATTATTACATGAAACAGCATTCTACAAAAATGAGCTTTTATTTTGGCAGTAAAATGAAATCTAGTCCTTTATACTAGTTGTGGGTAAGTTTTGTCCAGCAAAAGCTCTTCGGCCAAGTGGCAATCCTAGTGTGGTTTATTCAACTACATAAAGCATTCAGAATCCATATTTACATACATGTGTGTGTGTGTTGTGCATATATCTGTGACTATGTTTTCAAGGAACAGCTTCTGATAAGGAAGGTGCTTACAACAGGCTACCGGCAGTTAGTAATGAGACTTGCCTTATATGGTTGGTCAGCCAGCAACTGCTCTATTATGAACATTCCCTTCTGTGAAGTAAATCAGCAGTGTTACTCATGCAGGGCTGCTCAAATGAACATGTCTGGAGGAACAGCTGCTTGTGTAATGCATCTCTTCTGTGGACAGCATACCAGTGTATGACTGAGAAATGGGTTTATTCTAGTCGACCCATTTCCTTATTTATTTATTTATGGACATCGTATTACCAGGAAAGTCTGACTGGGTAGAAGCCCATATTCAGTCGAGGCCGGGGAGAAAAGCTCCAATTACAAAACATTTTAAGAATAATTTTACGGGCTTTGAAAATAATGCAAAAAACATATACATAGGATCATAGGAAATTGCTAGGCTATTGCCTTACAAGCCTAAGACTTTAGCCCATGTTCCAACAAGTCAGCACCCTATGGCACTGTCCAGCAGGGACATAGATGGAATCCCAGGAGTGTATTTTCTGTTCCCCATCCAGTTATCCAGGTTGTGCTTAAAAAGATTTAATGAGGTACTCTGCTTTATGTGGAGATGGAGTCTATTCCACAAAAGTGAGACACAAATCTGTCCCGCCAACAAGTCCTACTGATGTCACAGACCAGGTTGAGGTCTTGCATGCGAGTTACTCGAGTGGAGCTTGACTTGCAGATATGCAGCAGTCCCATCTGGGCAGGGTCTGAGGTTGCTTTATATGCCAGAGGTCACCTCTGAGGAATCTGTAGGAGACTGAGTAGAGGGACATGGCTTTTAGCCTATCTGTGTTGGGTAGATGTTTGTGGCCCTGGATTCTCTGGGTGAGGAACTTCTGTGGTCTCTCCAGCTGCTGCATGTGCTTTATGAGGTACTGTATTCAATAATCGGTCTTATAAGGGAGAAATACAGGGATGTTATGACCACCTTGTCCCTGGATGAGATACTGTTACTAATGAGGTGGGCCATGTAGAAAGCTTTCTGTACAATGAAGGTAATACTCAGTTTGCTATCAACTTGGGTTCCCAAGTCCTCACGACTGATTGCGTGCTTAGTGCCTTATTATCAACGTGATGATTTGTGGGGACATTATTCTCCCCAAAAGGGATGATGCATTTTTTGGCATTCAGTTTGAGGCCATGTTTCTGGCACCAGTCATTTGTTTGGGAGAGACCCTCTTGGAAGATGTCCGCATCACTAGGGGAATTGATGACAGCACCCAGCTTGCAGTCATCTGCAAACTTGGTCAGCCATAGCCCACTAGATTTGGCCTGCACCTCTGAGAAGTATATCCCAAACAGCAGAGGCCCCAAGACCAATCCCTGGGGTACATCGCTTGTTATGGGTCTACTACTTGAGGTAACTTCCCCTATTCTGACTAGGTGGGTTCCATCAGCGAGGCAGTTTGCTACCCATCTGGTAACATATGGATTGATGTCTAGTTGAGAGAGTTATCTACTATAACTGAGTGGGGAATAGTATCAAAGGCCTTGGCCAGGTCAAGGAAGGTGGTGTGCACCATTTTCCCCTCATCTATGGCCTTGGTGACTGTCTCAAAGAAGTCAAACAATTTTAACAGGCATGACCTCCCCTTGACAAAACCAAACTGTGTGGGATCAAGTGTCTGGAGGTTACCAATGTCCTTGTTAATGAGGTCCATGATAACCCGCTCCATGGCCTTGCAGATCAGGCTAGTTAGGCTGATAGGTCTATAATTTCCTGGATCAGTAGACACTCCACCTTTGTGCAAAGGGATGACAGTAGCTGTCCTTTACTCAAGTGAGATGAAGCCAGTACTCAGGCTTTGGTTGAATAGGGTGCCTAATGGTGATGCACGTTCCTGCTTGAGTTCATGTAAGATGCAGCCTGGGAGGTTATAGTGTCCCATGGAGGCTGTATATTTTGCCTTTGAGAGGGCAGTGATGACTTGCTCCCGAGAGATAAGGGGAGGGGGCAGGAACTAGGAATGTCCTGTTTTACTGATCGGGGGGGGGGGGGAGACAAGAGGACTGAAGTTTTCACTGAACCTGTCTGCCAGCAGGTTGGCTATATCTACAGGCTTTGTGTATGTGGTGTCCTTGACCACCAGTTCTGAGCAGATCTGGGTGCTTCCCTTGAGATTGTGGACATATGTGAAGAAAGCCTTATAGGTTCATACTAGGCTATCTGCCCGAGGGCATTTACAAGCCTAGCCCATAGTTTTGTGGCTTACGCCACCCCTTTAGTATGGGGAACTATACCCATTATTTTGCTGTGCCTCTGTCGAGCAGTGACACTGAGGTAATCCCTGGGGTATATCTGCGATCTCCCATCCATTGGTCAAGATTTCTCTTGAACAAGGCCAGCGAGGTGCTCTGCCTCACATATACCGGGATTTTATTCCACAGCATAGGGAGTCTTTGGGTGATGAATCTATCCCTCCAGCACGTCCTATTAATAGCCGTGTCGAGGTTTAAGTCTCCCGCCCTCGTGGCTCTGACGGATCTAGATTTTTTGAGGTGAAGCATATTCATCAAATCTGGGTTTGACATGGCCTTGTATGTTAGGCAAAGGTCTCCTCTGAGCAAGCGGTAAGCAACTGAATAGAGCTGGGGTTCTTTCAGTCGGGCAGCATAGGACAGATGTTTGAGACCCTTTATGACTGTCTTTAGTAGATGTGGCCAGTTTGGACTCAAAGTTTGCTATGGAGGATTTCACTAGTGTTCTTATTTGCTTGTTCAGGCCAAGGAGAAATTCCTTCCAATAAGACATCTGCTCCTTCTTGATCCTGGACAGCAATTTTTTCCTTTTATTATACAATTTATTTATTGCAGATGTCCACCAGACAAGTTTACTCTTCCTTAAGGAGGAGGATTTCATCCCGTCTGGTATTCCTGACTCCATGCAGCTATATAAATGCTCATATAGTACTTGGTGTAAGTTTGGACATATGTGCCAGTTTCTGTGGAACTCAGTACCTGTTACATGCGCATGATGGATACAGGTACAGTTTAAATAAGTATACCAAATTAAACAGAATATGAAAAAAATGATTAAAATAGGTGCAAGTTATAGAACAATCATTTAATATTTCGAGAACTTAAAAGCAAGTTAGTATAAAACAAACAGGAATTACAACATGAAGTGAGAGAAAAGCAGGCTTATGGAATATTTAGAGAGAAAGTCAGGGGAGAGAATTTGATAGAATGAAGTGAGTGAAGATGGGAGACTAAGGAGGTGTTCGGTATGAAATGGTATTTGTTCACATTTAGGGACATAGTTTATCCTGGTTGAGCAAAAACAGGACCAGCTTTTGGCTAGAAGTCTTTCAGAATGGTTTTGAAGGATGGGAGAGAGGGTATTGACATGATGGATACAGGTACAGAGTTACAGGCCTTAGCAACATGGTGAGACTACAGACAATGCCCAGCATATTTGATAGGTTTGTGGACAGAGAGGAGTGCAAAAACAGGACCAGCTTTTGGCTAGAAGTCTTTCAGAATGGTTTTGAAGGATGGGAGAGAGGGTATTGACATGATGGATACAGGTACAGAGTTACAGGCCTTAGCAACATGGTGAGACTACAGACAATGCCCAGCATATTTGATAGGTTTGTGGACAGAGAGGAGTTTTTGGTCATTAGAGTGTAATGACTTGACAGGCAATATAGATGTGTAGACTGTTATTTAATGCTGGACAAGAAAATGGATACTTTATAAGTTGTGTATATGTTAGTTGATGGGGTAGTTCTAATCAGTTTAGGCTTTTAGTGCTATACAGTGGTGGATTCTACAAGGGGTATTTGCTGCAAATTTAGCAACGTTGTTATAGCATTGTTCAAGCTTTGATTTTTGTGATGTCTGAATGTTAGCAAGGATGGGAATGTCATAAAGAAGTGTGGGGTAATTGCAAGTGGAGTTTGTTATGTCAGTGAGAAAGTTTTTGGCTCTGTAAAGCATTTCTGGTTTTTAATAAGTTTTTCTTATGCAAATTTGTGGATGTAGGTTGAATTTAAGTTCATCATCCACTATAATCCCTAATAATTTGCAAAAAGTAGGGACTTCAATTGTTGTATTAGCTGGAAAGAGAACTTTCATGAGAGGGAGATTTGGGGAAATAGTAGTAGTTTTTTTTTTTTTTTTAGGGTTCAGAATGAGTTTGAGTTACAAAGTCATGTTTCAGTGGCTGTTAAAGTTTCCTGAATAACTTTTTGGAGGTGTGTCAAGTTGTCAGATGTGAACATGACTGTGGATCCATCTGCATACTGCATTAGGGAGACCTGATGCGTGGAGGGTGTTGGTGAGAATGTTAAAGGGAAGGGAACCAAGGATAGAACCATGTGGTACACTGGTGGTGACAGAGGGTGGAGTGCCATTTTATTTACTGATACCTACTGGATATGTAGCTTTTGAACCACAGAAGGGGGGCTGACAAAGACCTAATGAAGACATCTGAAGTAGAAGTTTGCTGTGACAAACTGTGTTGAAAGACTTAGACAAGATTAGAAATAAGGAGAAAACTAGTTTGCCACTGTATTGATAGTATCTATATAGGTTAGAAGTAGATTATTACTACTTTTGTAAGGAAGGAAACCATGTTGTGTGGGGGATACGAGTTCTTCCTGCAGGAGACAGTTTAGCAATTCTTTTTGAATAAGTTTTCAAGTATTTTATAAAGGGGAGAGAAGACTGCTACCGGTCTAAATTTAGTAATGTCTGTTGAATTTCCTCCTTTGTGCAGAGGGATAATGTGTGACTTTTTTTCCTCCAGAGAGGGGGAAATGTGGGATTCCTGGTCTAATTTATTAAATGAGAAATGAGACAAAATAGGCAATGCTCTTGGCTGCTATTTTAAAGTACTCGCTTGGAAGGTCATCAGCTAAATTAGGGCATGGTTTGAGTTTGTGATGTGGGCACAGATTTTAAGGTAAAAGTGGATGTGGTGATATGTGGCTACTGGGCAGGGTTTGGATTAGATGTTGGAGAGTCCTTGGTTATAGATGCTATTACTATCTATGAAATAAGAGTTGAATTGTATTATGGTTTTGAGTGGTTATTGCAAGAGGGGTTAGGGTTGAATTTTTGGCCTGGATACAAGATTTCTTCTGTGGCTTTCCAGAATTTTTTTTAGGATTCTGTTTACTATTATTCTTTATTAATATTTTAATATTATTCTTTGTTAATATTTTAATAAATAATTATAACATATATCACAAGTACAACATTTACAGTACAATACTATAGCAATAATATTCTATTATTATGAATGATCTATGATGATTTTTTTGTCTTGCATTTCCTAAGCACAAGCCTTACACATACTTTCATTGAAGTCTAAGACTCTTCAACTTTTCCACTTCTTGAATCAGTAATCCTTGTTTTGACATCAAGACCACTTCTTTAAGTACAAAACGCCTCTTCATTGCCATTCCCTTCACTCATTTGGCACACTATGTCTATAGCTGTGAACTTCTTAGTACAAGAATCTGGTACAAAACAAAAAGACGACTGGCTAATACCCCATAACCACGCACAGACTTTAAATAGTAGACTTACAAAAAGTTGCTAATATAACAGGCTCTGAATTAGCATGCATTTGGTTGCAATTATTTACTAACTGCAGCCACCAGTAATCTGCCAAAAAAACATAAATTATAAGGCAAAATTAAAAACATTCTTAGAAAATGAAGATATTTCAGAATTACTTTAACTGCATACAATTTTATTCTGCGCAGTACCGAAGCGACTTAGAAACAGGCACCCAGGTACATGCATTGATACCCCACCGTCAATACAACTGAAAAACACAATTATAAACTGCAACTTGGAGATAACCGTACTAAAATAAGTCAACGACTTGCTACAAATACGTAGCAACGCTTTCTCGCATATGCCATATACTTTATCCATTCAGATGTTGTAAAAGCGCACCAAAAATAGTCATCAGTTTACATAAAGGATCAACAATACTGCTGACCTCGGTGAAAGATTATGCACACATCCAGTGAGTCATCCTTCTTTCCTTCAATCTCTTCAACATAAACAAAGAAACACTTACTTGATGCTTTTAATAATCCTATATCGGACATGAGCTTATATACCACTTTCTAAAGCTATGATCAGAGGATGCTGAAAACATCGCGTTACTTCCTGAATGAGCCTTTTCGTAAAAATTGTGTCAGACACTCATACACCTATCAGAGTCTTTTATTTAGCGTACCACGGCCTATTTCTGTAGTAAGGTCCGCCCACTATGGTAATAATTTGTGGTCCTAGAAAGCATGAGTGCAGGAAATCTGAAAACATTGTGATGGGGACCCGGGAGAATGACTCCAAAATAGAGACATATTGTAAACATTGCTCATATATACTTAGACCCTAACAAGAATAATAGGTTCTGTATTATCATGCATTTCTGAACGAAATTAAGTCTGTAACGTAAATGTAAGTAATTATTCAGCGACGTCAGTCATTTGTCAGAAAACCACATATTGCATGAGAAACAGACTGAAAATATGAAATTAAAATCGACAGTTGAGAGGCGTGCTAGAAAACAGTGTGGATATATGTGTAAGGGAAAGGTCAGAAAAAAAAGCTTCGCATTTCACAAGGTGCGCACTTAAACTCCACAAGGAGGTCGTAAATATTGCCAAGGCCTCTACTAGACTTGTTTTTAAAGGGGTCTTTACTTCGGGACTATTGTTATTTTGTCAAGTGATGTAGGACGCGAGCTTTGGAAGGAAATTACTACAGTACTTTAAAGGTCGTGTTACAGCGTTTCGTATTTTTTGCGGGGTACGCATTTCTACGTACACGTTGTAGATGCAGTTGAAGGAGTAATACGGCACGTTTGTTACTTTGCGTTCGCATGAGGGTTTCAAAGTTGGGACTTTTTTTGTAGAAACGTTAGATTTTGCAGGACAGCTAATGCCAAGAGCAACAACCAGACAAAAAACACACAAACAAAAGCCTCGCTTTTTGTCCCATCCATTTCGTGAATAAGTAAATATGCATTATTTCTCTTTCAAAGTTAATAATTCTTCTAGCAACAATTTTGAAGAAACATTAATTTGCGAAGTGCAGCAGATGAACAAATGCATAAACATTCTGCACATGCTAAATATACCGATAAAATATCTTACAATATTCCTACTGTCATCTCCCTAGCTTTCAACCAAAAAGGGACACGTCAACAGAATCAGAGACAAATCCACAATCAGGGACACTTTTAAAATATTAACACTGTTAAGTTCAGACATTGACAAAATAAAAGAACGCAAATTAATATGCATTTTCTAAACTAAAAAGAGTCCATAACTCTTAATTACTATCATTCTTTAATAAATACAATCCATCACCTTTTCCCCAACAGCCGCCAGTTTTAAGAGGGACATACCCAAAATCTGAGTCAAAATCAGGGACATTTGAGAGGTATGGTCCTGCAAATCGATGTTTGTTGAAACTAAGTGCAACTAGAGGACAGGTGCATTGGATTACGTTTGTATTAAAAAAGCTCATAGATTTTAGGCTGTGTACTTCTGCAACATGGAAATTAATCTTTTGATCAGACTAATTGTCTGGTAATGGTAGTACTTCCTTCCTTCAAGGATTCCAGTTATTACACGCAATAGGGCGGCCACGGTGGTGCAGCGGTTAGCGTTGTCGCCTCACAGCAAGCAGTTCTCCGGTTCGATCCTTGGGTGGGGTGCCTTCTGTGCGGAGTCTGCGTGTCCTCCCTGTGGTTGTGTGGGTTTCCTCCGGGTGCTCTAGTTTCCTCCCACGTCCCAAAGACATGTTGTAAGTGGATTGAGCACTCTAAATCGGCCCTAGGTGTGAGTGTGTGTGTGCCTTCTGTGGAAGGTTGGGCACTGGGCTGGCAACTCGACACCGTAAAACTCCACTGCCAATCATGAGCGGACAGGTGATCCGCTGTGGCGACCCCTAACTGGGAAAAGCCGAAAGAAGAAGATTATTTTAACAACATAGCTTAAATGCAAAATCAAAATTCAAGTGAAACATTAAATGTTTGGAGAAATAAGAGGGCCAGTGAGGTGCTCTGTTTGATGTGAAATGGGAGTCTATTCCAAAGGCATGGTAACCTCTGGGAGACAAATCTCTCCCTCCAGCAGGTACTGTTGATGTCACATACCAGGTTTAGGTCCTTAGAGCGAGTAACCCATGTGCCACTTCACTTTTGGATGTGCACCACTTCCAATAAAGCAGGGCCAGAGATCGCCTCTTGAGTAGTATGTATGAAACAGAATAAAGTGAAAGTGATTTCAGCCGATCCACATGGGATAGCTGCTGAAGACCTTTTTCTTGTGAGGAACCTTTGTAGTCTCTCCAATTGCTGAAGGTGCTTTGAAAGGTATATACTATAGATCAATATGTATGTATACCTTTAAGAAGCTTTCTAGGGGCTTGCACAAGTGTATAAATACAGAGCACGTGTGAGCCTGGCTTCCATTTTGTAATAAGCTGTTGAGATGTAAGCATGTATGTGTGGGAAGTCTGTCAGTTAATCAGTTCATTTATATTTTGTACAGCTGCTATCCATGCTGAGGTGTTTCTTTGTAATAAAGCATATAAAACAGTCATCCCTCTGCACAAAGGTGGGCCATTTACAGACCCTGAAAACTACAGACCCATACGTCTCACTAGTCTTATATGTAAAGCCATGGAAAGAATTATCATGGAGATGATCAATAGAGATAAAGTAAACCTCAAGACACTGGACCCAACCCAGTTTGGTTTTGTCAAGTGCAGATCATGTCTACTCAACCTGGTGGACTTTGAGAAGGTCACCAAAGCAATGGATGAGGGCAAAATCGTTCACACTGCCTACCTTGACCTGGTCAAGGCATTTGACACAATATTGCACTCGGGCATTGTTGACAAACTCAGGAGGTTAGGTACAAACCCATATGTCACACGGTGGATAGCCAACTAGCTCATAGACAGGACCCAGGACGTTAGAATTGGGGAGTCCATCTCTACAAAAGGCCAGTCGTAAGTGGAGTCCCTCAGGGATCAGTCCTTGGACCACTCCTTTTTAGAATTTTCTTCGAAGTCAAGGCCAATGTCAGTGGTCTCTGGCTGACTAAATTTGCAGATGATTGCAAATTAGGAGCAGTCATTGAATCTCACACTGACACAAATGTTCTCCAGGAGGGGCTGACACAGACAAACAACTGGTGTCAGAGTCATGGACTAAAACTAAATGTCAAGAAATGCATAAATAGTATCCTTTGTGAAGTCATCCAACCCTGGTAACTATCATATTGACAACACACCCCTTAGGGTTAACCCAGTAGTCAGGGACCTAGGGACACACATGGATAGTAATCTAGCCTTTGATCATCACGTGTCCACAGTGGTGAGTAAATCATTCTGTGTTGCGCAACTTATAAACAAAGGTATGGCACCTAAGTCCAAGGAAGTCATTGTTCCACTGTATTCGGCATTCATTAGACCTGTCATTGAGTAAAATGCCCCCTTTGGTATCTACCTACCCAGGCATATCCAACATCTGGAATGTCCACAGAGGTTCCTCACTAAAAGAATACAGGGTGTAAGTAATATGTCCTATGCAGACCGCCTCAAGGCCATATCCCTGTATTCTGTCTCCTACAGGCTTTTGAGGGGATACAGGGAGTTGTCAGACCCCAGTCTGATGGACCTCCTGCATATCCACAAAACAGACAGTACCAGAAGTACCCATTCTAAAGACTTAAACCTTGCCTGTGATATAAATAGGACCTGCTGGAGAAATAGGTATGTATCCCAGAGACTACCTTGCCTATGGAACAGGCTCCCTATCCATATGAAGCAGAGTTCCTCCCAAATCCAATTTGGTTGCAACTTGAACAGTTGGATGGGAAACCGGAAATCCATCTCTGGTTTGGCACCTATGTCTCTGATGCAAACAGGTAACCTGTAAATGGTTCATCTTCCAGGCCCATGCTTAAACTTATGGGTAGCAGAACTTGTCACATCAGAAAGCCATCCCTGGTTTGGCATCTATGTCTCTGATGCAAACAGGTAACCTGTAAATGGTCCATCTTCCAGGCCCATGCTTACACTTATTAAGGGTATCAGAACTTGTCAGAAATTTGGGATGTATGGCTAGGCTTAAAAAGGCCCTTGTGGTTGTTAGCCTAGTAAACACCTGTGAACCTATAAACAAACTACCCTGCCTGTTCATCTTCAATGAGAAACAAGACAACAGACACATACCAAAAGGGACATTGTACTCAATTATTGGCCTAATGGATGAAGAGTACAGGGAGGTGATAACTTCTTTTCTCGAGGCAATGTCCTTATCATAAGATGAGCCATATAGAATGCCCTTCTTACCACTTTGGAAGCATGGTGATCAAAGACAAGGTTGCTGTCAACCTGAGTGCCCAGATCTATCACCATCAAGTGTATACTTAGGGTATTGCCATCGATGTGGTAATTTGCAGGAACATTGCTCTTACTGAAAGGATGATAATATATTTTTTTGCATTGAGTTTGAGGCCATGACTTTGGCACCAGTCATTTGCGTAAGATCTTCTTGAAGGATGTTGACATCATTTGGAGATTCTATGACCGCACCCAGTTTGCAGTCATTAGCAAACTTTGTCAGCCACAGTGCCTTGGTTTTTAGCTTGTACTTCTGAGAAATAGATTCCATACAGTAGAGGTCTCAGGACTGATCCCTGTAGAACACCACTGGTTACAGGTCTGCTGTTGGAGGTGGATTCTGATGTTTTTAGTGTAAGGGTTCTATCAGTGAGCCAGTTCGCATATCTAGCTGGAAGAGTTTGTCAGTAATGCCTGAGTGAGGGACAGTGTCAAATGCCTTGGTTAGGTCTAGGTAGGCTGTATGCACAGATTTCCTCTAATCCAGGGTCCTGGTGACTGTTTCGAAGAAGTCCACCAGGTTTAACAGGCATGACCTCCCCTTGACAAATTCAAAGTGGGATCTAGTGTTTGGAGATTATCTGTATCTTTGTTGATAAAGTCCCTGATGATTCTGTCCATGGCCTTGCAAATAAGGCTAGTCAAGCTAATAGGTCTGTATTTCTTGGGGTCAGTAGAAAAAACACCTTTGTGCAAGGGGATAACAGTGGATGATTTCCATTCAGCTGGGACAAAGCCAGTGCTTGGAGTGTGACTGAACAGAGTACCCAATTGTGATGCTAATTCTTGTTTGAGCCTGTGACATCCCCACACTGGGCTAGTAATCAAGGAGCCTGAATCCTCACCACTGACACTGGAGAGGGATGTGCACTTGGATTGCAAATGGATACACTCAGTATTTCCAGATGCAGACCTCTCTGCATCAAGCACAATTTCCCTTAAGAGCACACAGGGAACACACTCAGTCCTGGGACTGGATCTCTCGATCTGTCTCCTTCCAGGTCGCCAGTAAGACTTCCAACTGGTACAGCTGTAGGGTTAGGTCCTCAGTCGAGAGTCCAAGCCAAGACCTCCAGCACCCTCTTTGTAAGCCTAGTACTTGGTGTCTGTGCTCCAAGTAGCTGAGACACACACACACTGTGAGATTTGATTTTTCACACACACACACACACACACACACACACACACACACACACACACACACACCTGGGAAAGGCTGGCACGGATTTACCTGCTGTGTCCCCTTCTGTCCAGAGTATAAGGTAGTTATCACCATCACCAGACATTTCACAAACAGCTACTCTAAGGCCCTTAACAAAGGGTGTCCAATTATACTGTGTAATATTAATAGTAATACAAATGTTAGTGGTTGACTAAGACAGCTAGGCATTCTGGAGTGGCCCACACAGTGTCGCCAAATAAATATAAGCACTTCTCAAAGCTTAAATATTTTCTACAAAGGACTAGCCACAATGAAAAGTTTAAATATATTAAATAATAAATGTACAAGAACATACTAAATATATATTTGCAGTAAACCACAGAGTTCAATTTACAGAAAATATTGAAAATAACATTGATGGACAGACTCGTACAAATAAAGAAAAACAATCTCTAAACTAAGCTTCGGTATATTCCAGACTGAATCTAGGAAAATTACTATTCCCTAATAACTTACTTATACAATGAAATACATGAGCAGTCTTTCTAGTCAGGTTCCCCAAAACAGAATACTCAATGCTCAGAGATTACTCCCTGTAGAATATAATATCCAAGATGGCTTGCAGAATGATCTCATCTGGTCACCTGACTTTGGTTATCATTGTATTCCCCTTTGAAGCTGAGACAGGATGTTAGCATAGATGGCTACAATGCACATCTACATGTTCATGGCATTGCCTGAGGCTTCCACTCTTTTTACTGACCTTCTCTGGTCCTGTTCAGCACTGTAGGGGCCGTTTTAATGGTTTAACAGCTGATTTACATTTCCCTTTTTTTCTTAAAGTAAGCTAGCTGGTTAACCTCTGCTGTTCCAGTATCTTCTATTAAAACATATACATTTAATTCAGTCACAATAATACATGTACATTTTTTTCATTCTAGCAGGGTGCTCTGTTGATACATTTTAACACAGCCAAACCTCACAAATACATTTTCAGCAGATGCATCTGTACAAATCAGTTTGATATACAAATGACATATAAATATTTACAAAATTCCAGCTAGCTGTGCAGGCACAAGTCATACATCCACTGCGCCACTTCTCCTGGAATGAATGGAATCTTCGAAATATTCTGATCATTTGTCAGATTGTTTATTTCCCTGGGTATTTTTCTTACCCTTTTTCCCAGTTTGTACTACAAATACTTCTGACCCATCTTCTGCCGAAAATACTTGAGTTTTCTTTTTCTTTTTACTATTAAAATGTCTTTCTGCATGTCTAGCATATTCAAGTAATGGCTGTAATCTACTCGTTCGATGATCTACCATATGCTTCGTAATAAAGTTACTAATGGGAGTTATACTACCCTTCAAGAATGCGTTTTTTAACTGTTGTTCATATGAGGAATCATGTGTCTGGTTTTCCGGAATCTGCATTCCGCAGTGATTATTAAAACAGTCTAGCATAATATCTATCAACTGTTTCATCTTCCTGTTGAATGCATTGATTAATGCAGGTCCAATCAGCCCTAGGCTTCCACTTTTCAGAGATTCGGTCTGTCAGACCTTTCACTCTGCCATCCAGTTCTGCTTTAGTATGTGGGAGTGGTCTAAGTTGTGTGTCACGAGGATTCCAGTCGCCACTGATCATGTGCCAATCTGGACCCACAATTTGTCTAACTACTTTTTCTACTTCCTCTCCATTTAAATGGTAACTTAATCTCATACCCTGTAAGTCCTCTAAAAATTTTCTAAAATTCACTTTTGGGTGGGGAATACCTTCCGTGGATTTCCGGATATCTTCCAGTGTCCACGGTCTATAAACCAAAAGAGTCGGATCCTGTCCTGCCTGTCCTGCTTGAGGATTCGGTACTTCTATGAGCGGACATATCTCCTCTTCACTCATAGCCTGTGATGCTCTGTTTAATTCATTTAATTCAATCTCCCTCCACAAGTCGCGTGTTCAAGACCTAGTCTCGATGGGATCTCTGACAAACGGCTGTGCTTTTGCAGGGACAGCTGGATATAGCGGAGGTGGATCAGCTCGTCCACTCGCTTTATATTCTGGTAACGGAAGTGGAGGGGGCGAAAGAGGGGCCGTCGCTATTACTAAGTTATTGTCTTCTTTGTCCAAGAACATTGTCTTTGAATTTTTAATTGTCTGTTCCCTACGGTTTGCTTCCTCAAGCCACCTATGCGCCTGAGGGACTCTTAATTGTCTCTGCTTTTTTAATTGACCTTTCACGTCTATTTTTAACTGTTTTACAAGTTTCATAAGTGCATGTTTATCTAAATTACCCTCGAATTTATACTTATCGACCCATTTGGTGTAATATTTAACATTATCGGCACGTTGTAATTGCATATACTTCGCGTCTTCAGTTAGGGGCGTGTCTCGGGAACTTTTTGTGCACTGATTTCCCATTGGTGTCTTAGCTAAGCTGTAAATTGTTACGTAACCCTTTTCTATCACGTGGTACCACAAATCTATACCTTTTTACAGTTTATTTAGAATAACTGCCTACCTATTCTGTTTCCCTGATCTATGATAAAAACAGTAACCCCTTTTTCTGTCCCTGATCTGCACATGGAAATCTACCTGACAAAAAACAGTTCTGTACTTAGTCCCTGATCTTAAAACAGAAATAAGGTAATTCCTCCTTACCTGACCCTCCGTGAGTTGATCCACTGGATCGTTGACTCGTCCGCCAATCCCAGATCAGAAACAGTGGCTGGCCTCTTTTGAACGACAATTCAGTCGGAAGTCTTTCAAAACAGAAGAGCCGATTTGGCCTCTTCTCCGTACGGATGCATGCCACTGGGCCCAATTCTGACCTAGGCCTAGAGCGAGAGATACGTTTCCGGTCCGAAGGACCAATCTGTCAAAGGAAAAATATACTTTAAAAATGATCAAAATACGGTAGGTTCAGATTAAGGCACTTTAATCTTGCAGCAAGGAGACAAAAACGTGCTAATACAGAGTTTGTCTAACCAGAAACAGGAAATACATTCATTTTTATAGGTTATCAATTTAATCCTGTCCTACCATGCTGACGTAACAGATCACCACCTTTTCATCATCATCTGCTGACCATCTTTCCCATGAATTTCTGCTGATTTAAACAATTTTTATGTGAAACTTCCTGAGGAAAACAACATGGCCTTGGTTACTTTCAGTTAGATACTTGTTATGTTACATTCAAGATACTACAGCTAAATCAAGCACGATGCTAGCAGTTCATTTCTCTAATAATCCTTTGTCTACTTTATCTCTAAATTACTGCAGCTGCAGAGGTTCCCATCCTCTGGACAAGGCTGTTTGTCTAGAATCATTACATTTATAATATAAGGCATTGTTCATTCATTTACTTCTGACCTAGCAGATAAACACCTGCTTCTCAAGTACATTTCCACATGGCATAAACAAGAATATTGCTGTGCTAGCAGTTACTAGGTCAGAGGGCAACTTGCAAGTTTCAGAAAGCATGCCACAGTTTCCAAAAAGCATCTTTTTCAGTCTCATATGAAACTCAATTTGTATATAACACAGTGCATGAAAAATAGAATGAAAAGCATATTAAAAACACTTGATTATTAATTTGGCATTAAACATACACACATTAATACATATTTTTCTAACAATGGCTTTAAGGGAAATAAGCCTATCTGGGAATATGTTACTCCGTTCCCTGTCTTCAGAGCCAATGTGCATTGGCATTGCTGTCCTGACTATGGTGTTGTACTGTCATGTCATATGCCTGCAGCCCTAGGCTCCACCAAAGTAACTTGGGATTTTGCTGGCTGGCTCCCTGTAGCAATAGATCCCCATCAGACTCCTCCTGCCATCTACTGCAAATACTCAGCACAAGGGCCTCCCTATCATAGTAAGGTTTCATCATTTTAACGTGGTACAGTTTGTGTCCCGGCCTCCTGCCTAGCAGTTCTACCATGTAGTTAACATCACTGACCTTCCTTACCATTTTGAAGGGTCCCTGCCAAACTGACTGCAGCTTATTGTGTCTGACAGGAATGAGCACTATCACCTGCTGTCCCACAGCATACTCTCTGGCTCAAGCATTCCTGTCTCACCAGATCTTTTACTGCTGTTGGGACTCCTGCCAGGTTCACCTGGGCCAAGTCCATGAGCTCTCTAAGCCTTGTCCTGAGGTTTAGGGCATATACCATAACAGACTCCTTGTGGGATTCACACTAACCCTTCCACTCAACACAAATCAAATCTAAGGGCCTCCTCACCCTATGTCCATACAGCAAATAAAAGGGTGAAAAACCTGTGGATTCCTGGGGCACCTTTCTGTAAGTAAACAGCAGATGGGACAAATATTTGTCCCACTCTCTCTTAAACTGGTGTGCAAATGCCTGTAGCATGGTCTTTAGTGTAGAGTTTAACCTCTCCATAGTCTGGGGGTGGTAGGGGTGTATTTTAGGTGTCTCACCCCACAGCATTCCCACAGACAAGCCAGCAGGTCTGACATGAAATTGGCACCTCTGTCAGTCAGTATTTCTTTTGGGGAACCTACCCTGCTGAAAATCTCTGGCAAAGCATTTACCACCTTCTGTCTTGCTGGAGGACAGAGCTACCACCTCAGGTATATAATAGCAAAATCTAGTACCAGTGGGATATACTTCTTCCCTGTGACACTTTGGGTACTCAAAAACCCCACAATATCCATAGCTACCCTCCAAAATGGCTCCTCAATCAAAGGCAAAGACATCAAAGGAGCTTTGACCTTGTCTCCTGCCTTGCCTACTATTTGGCACTGCTCACCAGTCCTGCAATAACCGGTTACATCTCTGACTATCCCAGGCCAATAAAAGTTCTGCATAATACTTCTCTTGGTATGCTTTAATATGACCTGCAAAGGGAATGTCATGGGCTATGGCTAGAACTGCCAGACGGTAGGCTGTGGGCACTACCACTTGCTGTATTAACTCACCTTCTAGCCCTCCCTTAGGGGTCCACTCTCTATACAGTAAACCATTGTTCCAGTATACAGACTCCCTGAGAATCAGGAGCCTCCCTAGTTGCCTCCCTCAAGCCTTGTAATGTAAGGTCTGAGAGCTGAACCTGTCTCAACTCTGTCTTTTTGACTTTTCCCAGCAACTTCCACAGGAAGTCTGATATCTTCTGACAACAGTGCCTCACTGTCAGCCTGGGTACTACCACTCACCTCTGCCCTTGCAGTCACCCTGCCCAAGTGAACATCAGTACCTACCAGCCACCATGGCTCATCTTCAGGCTCACTGCTACAGGGTAGCTTTCTCCCTGAATTAGCCACATCAACAGTCCTGGCTTCAGGGATGCGATCTGTTTAGGTCTCCCCCAGGCTATCAGACCCACATGCCTGTGTCCAAGCCTGACTGCATGTCAATGCATGCACACAAGGAATTGCAGTATCAAAATCATTCCCTATCAAGACATCTGCAGGGATATTCTCAAACACACCTACTTGCTGGCTTCCTTTTCCACCCTCCCAGTCAAGGTGAACCCTGGCCAGAGACATTTGGAATGGGATCCCTCCTAAAGCTTTGAGTGGAGTGGACTGCCCAAGCAAGTGTTGCTCCGCTTTAATGACTGCAGACTTCACAATGGTTATATCAGATGTTGCGTCTCTCTTAGTGGTCTGTTTTCCATCTACTGACTCTGGTGGTAGTTTGATACCCCTGTTGTCTTCAGACAACTTACCACTGGAATTCTGTTTTTCCCACTTGCTGGCTCCCCGAACTCTTGTTCCCCACCTTGCCTCCGTGGACATATAGGTTCATAGGTTCATAGGTAGGTACTAGGCTATCAGCCCTGGGGCCTATACAAGCCCAGCCAAAAAGATACCCTGGCTTTTTCCACCCAAGAAAATTATTTTCCTGTGCCACTGTCGAGCAGAGCCACAGAGGTGATCCCTGGGGTGAATTTCCTATTTCCCATCCAATCATCACGATTCTTCTTGAAGAGTGCTAATGCAGAGCTTTGTTTGATATAGATAGGTAGTTTATTCCAGAGTATGGGAAGTCTCTGCTTCAGGAATCTCTCCCTCCGGCATGTTCTGTTTATTGTAGTGACATGGTTTAAGTCCCTAGAGTGTGTAGCACAGAGGGATTGGGATTTCTTTAAGTGGAGCATGTCCAACAGCTCTGGGTTTGACATAGCTTTGTATGTTAGGCAGAGATCACCTCTGAGTAGGCGATATGCGACGGACTAAAGCTGGAGTTTTTTGAGACGGTCGGCATAGGGCATCTGTTTGAGGCCGGTAATCCTCTTTGTGAGGTATTTCTGCGGCCTTTCCAGTTGTTGTAGATGTCTTGTGAGGTGCATACCAAAAGGGGCGTTGTACTCTATAATGGGTCTAATGAGTGATGAGTAGAGGGGAACAATGACCTCTTTTTTTCTGGATGAGAAACCTTTTGTGATGAGGTGTGCCACGTAGAAGGACTTCCTGACTACTGTGGTGATGTGATTATCAAAGGAGAGACTACTGTCCACCTGTGTCCCAAGGTCTCTTATCACACTTTCGGTATTAAGTATACTACCGCCTATGTTGTAGTTCATGGGTACAGAGTTTTTACCAAAGGGGATGACAATGCACTTTTTGGCACTGAGCTTGAGGCCATGGCTTTGACACCAGGCATCTGTCTCAGTGAGGCCCTTTTGTAGGATGTCCACATCGTTAGGAGTTTTGATTATGGCTCCTAGTTTGCAGTCATCTGCAAACTTCATTAGCCAAAGACCTTCTGTGTTAGCCTGTACTTCAGAGAAGTAGATACCAAACAGGAGAGGACCCAAGACTGAACCCTGTGGTACTCCACTTGTCACTGGTCTGAAGTCGGATTTGGAGTCTGCTACTTTCACAGTGTGGGTTCTGTCAGTGAGCCAGTTGGCAACCCATCTTGTGACATAGGGATTTATACCTAGTTTAGTGAGTTTATCTATAATTCCAGAGTGGGGGATGGTGTCGAAAGCCTTGGCAAGATCTAGATAGGCTGTGTGAACCACCTTACCCTTGTCTACTGCTTTGGTGACTGCTTCAAAGAAGTCAATCAGGTTTAGGAGACATGATCTGTCTTTTACAAACCCAAACTGGGTGGGGTCCAGAGTTTGGAGATTACCAATGTCTTTGTTTATATGTTCCATGATGATACGTTCCATGGCCTTGCAGACGAGGCTCGTCAGGCTAATGGGGCGGTAGTTCCCGGGGTCTGTGGTGGCTCCCCCATTGTGGAGTGGGATAACCGTTGCTGTGCGCCATTCAGCAGGCACAAAGCCTGAAGTGAGGCTATGATTGAACATGATACTTAGGTGGGGTGCCAGTTCATTCTGTAGTTTATGTAGAACGCAGCCTGGGATGTTGTCTGGTCCCATGGATGCTGTGTTCTTGGCTTTGGAGAGTGTGGTTTTTACCTGTGCAGCCGTGATTACAGGAACTTTACATTCTTCCAGTATAGAGATGGGCTCTTTAAGGGGTGAGAGGGGGGTAAAGTTAGTACTGAACCTATCTGCCAGGATGTTGGCAATATCAGTTGAGTTTGTATATTTAGTGCCATTGTGCTGTAACTCATAGCAGATCTGAGTGTTGCCATTGAGATTCTTGACATAGCTATAGAATGCTTTGTGGTTGTCTTTAGAATCAATGGCAATTTTGTTTTCGTAACTAGCTTTGGAGGATTTTATCAGGGATCGCAGCTTCTTACTGAGGCTAACCAGGGAGCTCCTCTACTCATGAGATTTTACTCTCTTTTGCAACAGTTTCTTCCTTCTGTTGTACAGTTTGTTTATGGCAGGGGATCACCAGATTGGCTTCCTTTTTTTGGAGGATAGCGTCTTGGTTCTGTTTGGGATAGCACGATCCATGCACTCATGTAAGTGCCTATAAAGTGCAGTTGTGTAGGATTCAGTAGTCGTAACTGTATTGTCCATCTGCATGGGTGTCATGAAGTTCACCACTTCTGTCTTAAGAAGCATGAAGTTGGCTTTGGAGAAATTTTTTACCATGGTTTCCTTAATGGGGGGTGGGGGCAGGATGTGGATATCTAGGGTAATTAGCTTATGGTCAGATCGGACCAATGAGGCGTTGACTTCAGTTGTGGAACACCGGTCACTCATGTTGGCAATGACTAGATCTAGGATATTGTTGCCCCTGGTGGGGGTGTGGATAAGTTGATCCAGGGCATTGGAGTTTATGAATTCCAGAAAAGGTTGCACGAAGGAGTTGGTACATGAGTAGTTTTCCCAGTTAATGGTGGGGTAGTTGAAATCGCCCATTATTAGGGTGTTTGGTTGAACCCTAATATTTTACAGTACATCAAGAAAAGAGGAGTGGGAATCCTGGGGCATGGTGGGTGATCTGTAGCAAGCTACAATTTGGATTGCAGTTTTGCCCAGAGTTAGTTGCACTTGGATAACCTCGGCTGCATTATGCTGAGCAACTATCCTGGAGGTGTGGATATCCTTAATGAATATGGACACACCTCCGCCTTTGGTGTTCCAGTCCAGGTTACATGGCCGAAAAGTGTGGTATGAGTTATAGCCTGGTAGTGCAGGGGTGCTCTCTGGAGCCTTGAACCAGGTTTCAGTCACTGCACAGATATTGATGTTCTCCATTTTAAGGAGTGCCTCGAGTGAGTGCATTTTGAGATTTAGCCTTCTAGCATTGAGTAGCATCACCCCCAGTTTTTGCTTGCATGTTCCTGTTACGGTGGTGAATTTGTCATTTGAACCTTGCCTAAAAAAGACACTATAGGGGCGGCAAGAACCTTAGCCAGTATCCGGAATCCCAGGGGTGACAGGTGCAGGCCATCTCTGGCAAAGCATCGTGGTCTGTCGACCATGTCATCTCAGGCAGACAGATACTGGATCCCTTTAGAATGGCACCAGAAGCTTAGCCAATTGCTGAAGTCAATAATTTTGTCCTTGTAGTGAGGCATCATTCTGGGTGATGGCAAAATGCTACTCAGGGCTAGGGTTATACCTGCCTGGGCTACAATATCAGAGAGCTCTTCCATGTCTCTTTTCATGTAGTCCATGGAGGTACGTCTCAGGTCGTTCACACTAACATGGACAATGACAGAGTCATATTTGTACTTGTTGTGGAGTGACCTGAGTGCATGGGTTATGTGGCGGATGCTGGCACCCGACAGGCAGCTGACAGTAACCTTCTCCTTGTTTAGCCTAGTGGGACATCAGTGTGCCTGACTATAGAGTCACCTATGACTAGTGTGTTGGGTACGTTGTTTTGCCTTATTAACTGTGGTTGAGTAGCACACTGAGTCTGCGGGCTATGTGTCATTTGGGTTGTGTTGGGGGGTGGACGTTGCTTGTATTTCTGCTTTGGAGGTCTCTGTTGCTTGATCAGATTATTATTGAGAGCCTCTGTAAATGTTTTTGTGTTTCTCTGTGTGGATTTTGGCGGTGTAGATTTAGTGAGACTATGTGATGAGTGTGGTGTGGTGCAAGTGTGTACCTTCTCCTCTTGACTGTCAGGTTCAGTCTTGATTGGAGAGAGCTTTACCTCCAGTTTGGCTAGATAAGTGCATCTCTCACAGGTTGTAGTGTTGGGTTGTGGGAGGAGAGGGTTGTCTGTGTACATGAGGCAATTTCTACATTGCCCCAAGATGCCCAGATTCATCAGATAGACAGGAGAGAACACTGGGAGCTGACCCTTGGACATGCCTGAATAAAAAACTATTTTCCTCTAGATAAGTGAGGAAAGTGAGTACAAGAGCTGTTTTTCTCTAAGCAAGTGAGGAAAGTAAGTACCAAAACTGTTTTCCTGTAGGTAATGAGGAAGGTTGAGTGCTGTAGTAATTAGTAGGTTATTTAGTGCTTACAAGTTCTGAACAACTGCTGATCATGAATAAGCAAATTCAAGTGCTAAAACTAAGAATCTGTATCTGGACTAAACTAGTTACAAGAAAGGAGGGAAACAAGTGCAAATGTGGGCTTTTAAATCAGAAAGTTGAGAGAGATGGAAAAACTGCCCAAACGGCCAATAACTACAATTTCTGGGCCAGAACCACTCCTTATGTGGTAGTTTACCTAGTGCTTACCACTCCCACTGATAAGCTAGAAGGCTTCCCTCCAACACAGAAAGCTGTGTGTGTGTGGGGGCTCAGAAGCTTACCTACAGTCCTGCATACAGCAAATCTGAATCTGGACTACACTAGTTACAGGAAGGTTTTATATATATATATATATATATATATATATATATATATATATATATATATATATATATATATATATATATATACAGAAAAGTAGCTAAAACAGCAGTCAAAACAATTCAAATGGAGTGCAAGCCAGCACACTTGTGTATGTGGCAATGTTAGACCAAACAGTTTAAAAAATGCAATTAAATTAAAAATGACTAAAAACAAGTGCAGAAGGAGTCTATTAGGTAGAATGAGGTAAAGAGATGGAACTGGGGGGAGTGTCCCAGATCAAATCTACAGTGGGGGCGGGCAACTGCAAAAGCCTCCAAATTTAAACAACAACACAGGAATAGGGAAGATGGGTATGGGAAAACCAACACCTTCAGCAGAGATCTGAAAAACTATACAATGAAGCAAAAATAACAGTGCACAACTCTGAAGTCAGCCAGCAATGATAAAATTAGTCAAACAACAATTACCAGTACACAACTCTGAAGTGCCAGAAAAATATACTCAGCTCTGTATATCTCCAGATAGTTTGAAGAGCACTCTTTCAGGACACAGGAAGGCTCTAGCAATGATATGCAGACTTTTTTACTAAGAGGGTCTAACTTTATGCAAGTAATCCTTGAGATGGTCAGATAACACACAGGATGTAAAACCCGTTATAGCAACTTAAGACACAGAGAAATAGGGGGAGGGGGAAAAACACCTTCAGCAGAGATGTGAAAAACTATACAGTGAAGCAAAAATAACAGTGCACAACTCTGAAGTCAGGCAGCAATGATAAAATTAGTCAAACAACAATTACCAGTACACAACTCTGAAGTCAGACCGCTTTGAACTATATCCATTCATGCCCACACTCCTCCCAACAGCATGTATCTATTCTACATTGTATATTCTACATTTCCCAAATAAACCCTCACTTCTAACTATTTTAACTACATCCACATACTCTAGCCTTTTCAACTCCTTTAGTCCTTACATTCCAGACTAGATATCAGGACAACCCAACTCCCCTCCTTTCCAGTAAATAATTATTTTCTGCCTATCCTCTACCAGCTTCCAGACTCCACCACCACTAAATATCCTGCTGCCCTACAACTTCTTGTCTCCTTCTTGATCCTTACTTCCCCACTATCTACCATAATAAAATACTGATCCCTTTACTAAATCGTGCTCCTCCTCAGCTTGTCCTCTATTCATCTCCTACTGGGCCATCTCCCATCCTAAAAGGACTCTATAATAGCTCTCAACATCTCTCCAACTCTGTCCCAACCACCTATTCATGCTTCCTCCCTACACTCTCCACACTTCACACCAAATGTATTTAATGACACCTTCACCTTTAATCCAAATATAGACTGATTAACTCCATTTCAACTCAGGTCAAAACAAAATTAAGTGGAAAATACTTTCCAAAAACAAGTATCAATTCATGAATTTACTAAAATCCTTCTGGGAGGAGACATTCATCCTAATTTTGGCCTCAACTATCACAATGAACATCAAGAAAATTATCTTCCACTCACCACTCTAACCCCACAGTGGTAACCCCCCCCCCCCAATCCTACTAATCTAACATTTGCTGCCATATTTTTTTAAAAAAGAACAAGAAATAAAACTGCTGAGCTTACATACCTAGATTATTCAATATAAACTTGATATTCTCAGTGTAATTGAAACTTGGCTTAAACCCAGCATAAACAACTGTGAAATGAGATCTCCTGGCTAAAGACCATATAAAAAAGAAAGGTGGTGGTATTGCTTTAATATTTCTCAACAATTATCACATTTCCCCTCACAACAAGCCTACACAAAAATTTAGTTCAGCAGAGCTTTTTATTACTTTCCTGAAAGTGAACAGTTATAAACAATTCTGCATTATTGTTCTTTACATCCTTCTTAGTGACACTACAGCTATACTGGAATATGTCATACTTTGGATATCCATAGCAATTCTACAAGGAAAAAAAATATTGCTAGGTGATTTTAATGTCAGTTGGATGGACATAAACTCTACCTACCCTATGTTTAGCATGAACTTATATGGTTTCACATAACTAATTAATAGTCCCACACATTATAGCAAAACATCACATTCCCTATTAGTTATGATTCTAGTATCAGACCTTAGCAAATACACCACTACAGATACAATCTCTGACTTTCTCAGTGAACATCTCCCAATCTATACAACTAGATATTCTGCCTTGCCATTAACCCATTAAGCTGTTTACTTAACAGCTTAGGCCATGGCTACAATTTGGCTCCTAGAAAACAACAAAGTGTAAAGACCTCTCACCTTCTCTTTGTCGATGATTTCAAACTGTATAGCTCATCAGATGAGGAACTGAAAGCACAAATGTAAGTTGTCAAAACTTTTTAAAGTAATCTCCGTGGTATCCCCGAAGTCTCAACATAACCCACTAAACAAGTGTAGTGGGTCCAAAAACAAAACAGTGTAAGAAACTTCTCCGTGCGGAAGATTCTCTGTCCATATATCTCCAGCTAATCACTGCATACCAATCGGACCAGACAACAGCAGTAGAAGTAGCAAATGCAAACCCGTCCCAAGTCAAAACAAAACAAAACAAACCAAAAAATAATAACAAAAAATATATAATTGTACAGCACTACCAAGCACTCGAAAGTAATCCAAGCAAGGCAGGCAGGCAGTCTGCCTCCAGTCGAAAATCCCTTATCAAGTACACAAACTTCTGTGACTTTAAGACAGACTGTGTACTTAATAAAGGATCCTTGACCGGAAACAGACCACCCTCCCACCCCGCCAGGACCACCCTCGAACACCCAGCAATGCTGCACAACCATATACTTTCCATTATTATTCCCCGCTTTGCCCTGCCTTGACTCAAGACGAGTTCAAGTTCGCCACCTCCACCACTATTGTCCGATCCGACCAACATACAGTGATTAACCAGAGATATATGGACTGAAAATATTCCGCACAGAGAAGTTTCTTACACTGTTTTGTCAAAACTTTCTCAGATGATATAGGAATGTAATTTGGTCTTGATAAATGTGCAAAAGCAACCTTTAAAGCAGGAAAACTGCAGCACCAAGAAAACATCAATTTGGGACAAGAATGTGATATAAAAGAACTTGGGCAGGAGGTAGTGTATAAATATTTGGGAATTGATGAAGGATCAACAATAAAACATGAACAAATGTGAATAAAACTTAATAAAGAATACTTTAGAAGACTTAAATTAATTCTGAAAACAGAGTTGACATCTAGGAACAAAATCCAAGCTATAAACCAATTTGTTCTTCCTGTCCTAATTTACAGTTTTGAAGTGATTGACTGGCCCTAAAATATGTTGGATAGATTAAATAGGAAATCCAGAAGGATTTTTCATGCTAACCAAATGATTTATAAAAGTCAGTGTATACCAAGATTATATATTCCCCATTCTGAAGGAGGGATGGGCTTCCTTGAAATTGATTACATGCACAGATCTGCAATTGTGGGACTCCACACATATCTGACGATCTCACAAGATCCAAATGTAGTGAAAGTTTTGAAACATGAGGGAGAATAAATCTAAGATGACTTCTGTGCTTAATTTAGCATAAGCATATTGGTGTCAAGCAGGAATGGAAATCAAACCGGAAGTAGATAAAAATCAGGCAGCAACTGAATGTGCCAAAAAACAAAATTTTTTTATTTATTAATTTTATTTAACATTTGTTAACCGGGAAAGTCTGACTTGGAATGAGCCAATTTTCAGTGGAGGCCTGGCGAAAAATCCAGATGCATGTCTTTGTAAAGTACACTTGTGTACACTTACCATAAATGTAGATGTTCAAGTGCATTCACTGTTGCAGTCCGTACAAATGGGCCATCCAGCTCCCTGCAGCCTGCAGCAGACCAGAATTCCAAAGTCCCCGGCACATGACATCATGGCCCCACTGGTTACATTTGAAACATTTAACCCTTTATCCTGATTGTGTACCTGAACTAGTGGCTTCCCCTGTTACTGATGGACTCTGTTGAGGCAGTTTAGGCTGCCCAGCATGGGTTCCCTTATATCCATGTGCAGCACTGGGTATCCTTTTCCGGTGCAGTGATGCCCTGCTTGCTAAATAGAAATCCCCTTTTCCCCCAACTCATCTGCTGACTTGCATTCTCTGTCTGCTAACCAGATTCTCATGTCCTCATTGAAAGTGCTAAGGGCTTGTTCCCTCACCAAAAGGTCTGCCAGCCCTTGAAAAGTGGTGACCTGACACACACTCACCCACCTATGAAAATAAGTACTTAACTCAGCAATGTAATCACACACACTTTCATCTGCCTTGTGTCTATGCTCACAAAACATTTTTCTGTAAGCTTCAGGTGTTTACTTAAAAGATTCCAATAAACATTTTTTTAACTGTAGCATAGTTTAAGCAATCAGTATCAGACAATTTAGAAACAGTAGTTACAGCTTTACCGTGAAGTAAGGTGGTCAAGAACCATACCCAGAGCCCTTGGTCAACATTATACTGTTCACATACCCTTTCAAATATATGAATAAAACTATCAAATGTCTCACTCTCTATAAATTGTGTAAGACATTTACTGACCTGTATTGCTTTTGGGGTTTGGTTATTCCCTTCCCCATTACCTCCATGGCCCTGGTGAAGACACAGCATCTCCCTCTCGTGTTGATGCTGCTTCTCCTTTTCTTCAGCCTGCAAATGCCACATACTCTCATTTTCTTCGGCCTCCAAATGCCGCAGTCTCTCTAATGATTCTAGTTCCAAACATTTGGCCACCAGTTCAAATCTCTTTAACTCCAGATGGATTTTTAAGTCCTTTGAGGAAAAGTTGAACTGCCCTGTTTCTAAGAGCCCTACATCCCCACTGCAAGACTGGCTGTCTTCCTGGTTGCTGGTCTGTGCTGCCACTGTGATTAAGGCTGTAATCATTTCCCATTTAGTCAGGTTGACATGCACCAGTCCTTTGGCTTGGCACATCTTAGCCAACTGGTTCCTTGTTAGCTTGGCATAATCCTCTGCTGACATCCTTACATGCTCTCCCTGACTAACTAAGCTAACAAAAAGTAAATAAATAAAAGTATTGTGATATGAAACTCTAAATGCCTACTTTGTGGCTGCTTGAGAGTACACCATTTTTGTAGTGACAACTGCTTACAGGCTACAGGAGTTCAATTAATATCCCACCACTGGTGTCCAGTATGTGACGTCCCCATGCTAGGCCGGTAATCAAGGAGCCTGAATCCTCACCACTGATACTGGAGAGGGACGTGCACTTGGAATACAAATGGATACACTCAGTATTTCCAGATGCAGACCTCTCTGCATCAAGCACAATTTCCTTTAAGAGCACTCATGGAACATAGCCATGGGTCTGGATGTCTTTATCTGTCTCCTTGCAGGTTCCTGTAAGACTGCCAACTGGTACAGCTGTAGGGTTAGGTCCTCAGCCAGGTGTCCAAGCCAAGACCTCCAGCACCCTCTCTGTAAGCCCAGTGCTTGGTGTCCCTGCTCCAAGTAGCTGACACACACACACACACACACACACACACACACACACACACACACACACACACACACACACACACACACACATACACATACACTCACACACACACACACACACACACACACACACACACACACACACACACACACACACACACACACACCTGGGAAAGGCTGGGGCAGATTTACCTGCTGTTTCACCTTCTGCCCAGAGTATAAGGTAGTTATCACTGCCACCAGACACACCAGAAACAGCTACTTTAAGGCTCTTAACAAAGGGTGTCCAATTAAATTGTGTAATATTAATACTAATGCAAATGGTAGTAGTTGACCAAGCCAGCTAGGCCTTCTGGAGTGGCCCACACAGTGTTACCAAATAAATATAAGCAGTCTCAAAGCTTAAATGTTTTCTGAAAAAGACCAGCCACAATGAAAAGTTTAAATATATTTAATAATAAATAATAAAAGAACAAGAAAATACTAAATATATTTACCGTAAACCACAGAGCTCAAATCACAGGAAATATTGAAAACAACATCGATAGACAGACTCATACAACTAAAGAAAAACAATCTCTAAACTAAGTTTCACTATGTTCCTGACTGAATCTGGGAGAATTACTATTCCCTAATAACTTACTTGATAGAGCAAGGCACAGTGAAATACACGAGCAGTCTTTCTTGTCAGGTTCCCCAAAACAGAATACTCAATACTCAGAGATTAGTCCTTGTAAAATATAATATTCAAGATGTCTTGCACAGTGAGCTCATCTGGTCTCCTGACTCTAGGTTCTCACAGCATCTCCATTTGAAGCTGAGATAGGAGTTTAGCATAGATGGCTACAATACACATCTAAATGTTTATGGCAGAGCCTGTGGCTTCCCCTCTTTTTACTGAGCTAATGAACAAAGGCTTTTTCCAAACCCTCCGTCTCCAGTCCTGTTCAGCACTATAGGGTACCGTTTTAATGGTTTAACAGCTCATTTACATTTCCCTTATTTTTCTTAAAGTAAGCTAGCTGGTGAACCTCTGCTGTCTCAGTATCCACTATTAAAACATATGCATTTAGTTTAATTACAGTAATACATGTACATTTCTTTTCATTCCAGCAGGGTACGCTTTTGATACATTTTAGCACAAGCAAACCTCACAAATACATTTTCAGCACAAGCATCTGTGCAGATCAGTTTGATATACAAATGATGTACAATTATTTACAAAATTCCAGCTAGCTGTACTGGCACAAGTCATACATCCACTACCCTACTTCTCCTGACATGGCTGGCAGTACCTCCTATCATTGCAGAGCTCATGTAGGATGCAACCTGGGATGTTATCAGGTTCCACTGATGCTATGTTTTTTGCCTTAGGGAGTGCATTTATGACCTGCTCTTTAGAGATACAAGGTAGGGGACAGGTGGTAGGGATGTCATGAGGTATGTGTGGCTGGGAGAGGGGAGTGAAGTTTTCACCAAATCTGTCAGCTAACAGGTTGGCTATGTCCACCGGCTCAGTATATGTGTTACCATTAACTACCAGTTCGGCACAAATCTGGGACTTACCTTTTAGGTTACAAACATAACTAAAGAATGTCTTATGGTTGTCCTTTGTTGAGGAAGTTAACTTGGATTAAAATTTTGCCTTGGAGAACTTCACAAGAAGTCTTATTTGCTTATTTATGCTGAGGAGGGAGTGTTTGCAGTTTAGAGCCTGCTCCTTCTTACTGTTAGATAGCGGTTTCTTCCTTTTAGTGTAAAACTGTTAAGGCAGGTGTCTGCCAGGCAGGTTTGCTGTTCCTTGAGTAGCTTTTTTTGGTACTAACAGGTACTGCCAAGTCAATGCAGTTATACAGGTGGTTGTATATGGTATTGGTGTAGAGCTCAGCATAGTTACTGGTTCTGTCTGAGGGGGGAGGTGCAGTGAAAAGAGGTTATAATCTGCTTTGAAGAAGTTTTTACATCTAGTTGCTGCTGGGGTGGGGTCAGGTGTGATAGTTACTTCAAATGAATGAGACTGATTTGTGATTAGATCTCACCAGGGATGAACTCACAGTGGTGGTGCTACTGTGGTCTCCCATATTTGTAAGCACCAGATCCAGGATGTTGGCACCCCTAGTGGGGATGTCAACCAGCTGGTCCAAGGCATTGGAGTTGACAAAGATGAGGAACCTTTGGGCAGGTGAGTTTGAGCATGAGTAATTCACCCAGTCAATGCTGGGGGGGTAGTTAAAGTCACCAAAACCATGGTGTTTGGATGTATCTTGATAGACTCAAGTTGATCCAAATAAGCAGAGTGGGTGTCCTGATTCATGGAGGGGGTTCTGTAGCTGGCAATGGCTTAAATAGGTGTCCTGCCAACAGTTAATTACACCAGAAGTATCTCTAGGGCATCATACTGTTTAACCAGTCTGGAGGTGTATTTATCTTTGATGAATATTGATATACCACCTCCTTTAATTTTCTTGCCTTTAGTTTGTGGTTTGAACGTGTGGAAGGAGGTATAACCTGGTATGGCTGGGGTGCACTCCACAGCCTTGAACCAGGTCTCAGTGACTGCACAAATGTCTGCATCCTCCAGGAAGAGGACTGCTTCCACTGAGTGCAGTTTCATGTTAAGACTCCTAGCATTTAACAGCATGACCTTGAGGTTGTTTTTAGATGGAGTTTGTATTTTTACACCGGGAGTTTTGGCCTTGTGATACTGCCTAAAAAAGATACTATGGGGGTGGCAAGAGCCTTAGCCAGTATCAGAAACCCCAGAGGAGACAGATGAAGACCATCTCTGGCAAAAGGTCTGTCCATCATGTCATGGGTGCAGTGAAAGGGTCATAGTTGTACTGTGTCCATATCCCTGAGCATTAAAAGTCATAGCAGAATGAGAAGCATTTTGTTAATTTTAATAATAAGAAGAAGGTTTTTAGGGACTAGAGCTCTATAACTGATCCTCCTGAATCATTGTATAGCCTTAGTGTTCAGTTATTTAATAATGTATGTTCCCTTAACTAACTCTAACTTTATGAGGAGTATTAGTACATTTGAAGGAGCAGGCTTACATCTGTGGTCAAAATTCATATCATTATGTACAAATCATAGCATTTGAGAGTTATGACTATGTCTCGGCATAAAATAGAGCAGCATGAGTGTTATGTGTTTGAGTTATGGATGCTCATAAGATGAGTTTTGACATTCATATCAAGAATATATAAGCTGAGTTATGATTGGACAGGGATCACAATTCTTTGTAGTAAGTGGAATTTACTTGCTCCCTTGTAGCATCACTATGTTCTACAGCTTTGAAAGCTGTAAAACACTTACTGCAGCCATAAGGAGAGACGTCACCACAGGAGAGCAGTAGAAAGCTACTGAACATGTAATCTGGACTTAAAAAAAAGATCTGAGTGAAGTGTTTAACAGCTTGTAGATACTCTTCTGTGGTAGTCTCTAGCATGAGAGTAGAGCTTAACAATTGTAAAGGATGCTTATCAAAAGCTTGTTAAACCCCTTTTTGATGCCTGAAAGATGCTTGATAGTCTTGGCCTTTCCCTGTTTTTAGAATGTTATTGTAGTCCTTAATATACTGCAAAGTAGTAATTTTG
Organism: Protopterus annectens; assembly: GCF_019279795.1. Lineage (NCBI taxonomy): Eukaryota > Metazoa > Chordata > Ceratodontiformes > Protopteridae > Protopterus > Protopterus annectens. Next base: position 1,710,602,319 of record NC_056725.1, read on the forward strand.
TTTTATATAATAACTAAAATACTAAACTGCGGTGGTGGTGCTGTGGTAGCGTTGTCGCCTCACAGCAAGATGTTGTCCTGTTCGATTCACAGCTAAAGTGTCTTCTGTGTGGAGACGTGCGTGAATGGGCGTACCTTCGTTGAAGGTTGTGCGCCAGGGCTGGCAACTCGGCATGTAAAAATCTACTGCCAATCATTAACGGACCGGAGTTCCGCTGTGGCGACCCCTAATCGGGAAAAGCCAAAAGACACAACATAATAACTAAAATACTAAGGAGATGCCAACCCCCCCTTAGTCTCATGCTATCTTACTTAAACAGGCCTGACTTCATAGATTAAAGTGTTAAAACAGCGTACTGGTAAGATGGGTATTATGATAACTGTCTGCATGAAAAGATACTTGTTGGATAGACTATCAGTCCTATTGTGTTCCTGTGATTCTACAGATTAGGACACACCAGGATGTGCAGTAGCAAGCACTGTCTACTGTGGCTGTGCAGTGACAAGTTGTGAATTATTGCCACTTACTTAAAGAATGATCACAGTTGCATTAGGAAGGGGAAGGTCAGGATTAGGGAGGACATTTTAGTATTAGGGTTAGGTATGTAGTTTTAACATTAAGGAATTAGTTTCAGGGTTAGGGAAAGAGTTTTAGGTTTAGGAATAGACTTATGGGGTTAGAAACAATTTTTATGATTTAGAGTTGGAGTTTTAGGTTTTAGACCAAAGATTTGAAAATGATGGATGATTCGGGTACATTAATTAACTACTGCTCTACATCTGGCATTCATGACATGAGCCACATTGGGCTGCCAGTCAAGTCATCATCGCTCCTTCTCTACCCATATCTGTTTGAGCCCAGATGGCATGTCCTAAACTACACCACCACCAGTCCTATTACAGTACTGCATGTAGCACAATTGGAAGATTTAATAGCTGCACAATTTCCATCATTGAGATAATTTAATATATGTTATGTGATTACTTTCATTTTATGTGCATTGTCCACATTCAGGAACACCATGCACACTCAAAATTTGTTTATGCTGCTATACTCATTGAATGTCAATCTGTGTGAAGTCTGATAATCTTAACAAATGTGTATGTCCTATGATGCCCTCCGCTAACATAGCAGATGTTTTTTCTGTGATTTATATTACAAATATAGAATTAAAGCTGCAACACATGAACATAATCATATCCGAAGCATTTACATGGATGGTATTGTATGGTGATCCTAGCGGGAAATGGATGTCTAGCATAACTGGACAAAGCAGTGGCCAAAACAGAGTGCCACTCAGGGAAGCCATAGCCCTTTACAATTATTAAAGTAAATACGTAAGCAGAATGAGGGTAGTCAGATTTTTCAGGAGATACTAAAATGTAAGATTCTGCAGAACAATCTGTGGGCACAAGCCATGCAAAGGATTTGGTTTTGTCATGTTACCAAATGAAGGGTCTCTGCTATAGAAATGTAATTACTTATGCTGTTTCGTTTAATATTAAGATATTTCAGATACAGAATCAAGATCTTCTGCAATAACTGAGGGAAGTTAAAATTACAACTTGTTGTAAAGTCCTATGAGCGTCATTATTTTATTTCTTTTCCCACAGGACAGAATTGTGTTAATAGATACTGTCCTGTAAAAAGTGAGACACATGATAATATTAAGCAGAACTACCGTGTGACAGTGATATTAATTTGAAAGAGTACCATTACAGTAATGAGAGCCTTGATCATGGGTGACACAAGTTGTTTCAGCTGCTAACACTTTGGTTTGTTACTGTTACCTCAGCTGTTACCATTAAAATCTGTATGTACTGTACGTCCTTCCAGGAAAACATTGCTAAGTGAATGAAATGCTGTGAGCCAGTCTTCATCTTGTACTTAATGGTCACATTCACTGTGATGCTGGACCTCTGTCAAGTTCTAGTAGATCTTATTTCATTCACAGAGCAGGTTAAGCACATTGGAAGTTGTACAGTGATTCAAGCCTGCCTTGGTATGTCCCTGCAGACTTTCACAATGGCCAAAACAATAGCACCTCATATTGGAAACCAGGTAAAATCAAACAACACATTTACCTTTTCATTTAGCTAATATCATAAAAAAATCTACATTTTATCATAAAACTTATATGGTTCCAACACAGCCCTTTTCCTCTACTGTTCCAACTTAAGTTGCACATTTAAAGCATTTTCAAATTGGAATAAAACAACAGTTCTTTGTAATATATTTACAAGCCTAGGATCAAGCTTTACACAAATCACAGCAGTCAATGGGATAAATGTCCTGATAAATTGTTTTGGAGTACTTCCGGGATTCTTTTACTTTGAGTGTTGCTTGCTGTGCTTGAAAATTCATTGAGTTGAGTTGTCAACCTGATAGTTAATACTCTAGTCTGATAGTCTGCAGATGTTAGATCACTTAGCCCTGTGCAGCTTGACTTGTCAGCAATGTGTAACGTCACCAGTGGCACCAAAGTTATCAGTTACCCTGTGCAGTGTATATATTAAAATGAGTTCCAGTAGTAGGTATTGGGAGCTACAACCAAAACAGTTTTGTCTTTTGAGTTTTGGTTTGTATCCAGGGTTTTAAGTATAGAAGGGATTTTTACACTTTGCTACGACCTCCACTGGAGTTTTTAATAACTTCCTAGTATTTTTTATTTATTTATTTTTGTTTATTTTTAATGTGACTCATTTCCCAGTGCTCTATTTTGGCAGCAGCATTGGCTAAGCAGATTCATTTTTAAATAAAACTGAGTGCTGACGCATCGTTATGTCACATACTTTAAGCATCAGGCTTACAGCTAGCTGTAGAGTTTACCCACATGCTTCCTCTCGAAATACATAGCATATATTTATTGAATGTGCTAAATGTCTGAGATGCAGTCCTTGAAAAAAAAAAAACATGCTTTGTTTACTGCCTGGCAAGCATAAGCTGTGCAAAGTCAAAGACAGATAATGCAGGAAAAGGTCACTAAAAGTGCCATTCTGTACTTTTCATATGCATGCCATTTTTTCTGAAACTAGCAATGAATTTTTTCACTGCTAAAGTCTGCTTTCTCAAGAACTGTGTGTGACGTGTGTATGTATGTGTTTTGGGAGGAGTTTCATTTTACTGCTAGTTCAGCATAAAGAAGGTCATTTTTCAGTTTTTATTCTATTTCACTTATTTGTCGACTGGATAATTACTACTGATTGTCTGTGTGGTGATCTACCAACAGATATAGGCTACAGTAGCAGTACCATGGCAGACTGTTGCAAACACTGTTTACTGACCAAAGTATATCTGAGTATGTACTCTAAGTTAAGGTGCTCTTTACAATTGTGACAGTGTTCTGTATACATCTAAGACTATCTACCACATGCAGCAGATGTTTGCAGGTGACCCAGCTGGTACTGACTCACATTGTCATTCCTGTGTATTGTAGTCATTTAGAATCTGAACAGATTTCCAGCAGCAGAGTAATTGTAGTCACTGACATGAAGCCATACTGTTGTAAGTCATGTGAAAATTGTTGACTGTGGCTAAACGTAGATACATGGCTATCTTCACATACAGAGGCATGGACTGGACTTGGTCAGTTTCAGTAAGTGGTCTCTGTTTATGAAGGCGTTAGTTTTCACCAAGCTTGCTACCAGCAAGCAGTGTTTTTGTGTGTGTGTGTGTGTGTGTGTGTGTGTGTGTGTGTGTGTTTGTTTGTGTTTGATGTCTGTAACTTTAAGATGTTGATAATAGATTCCTTTAGGGGTACACCTAGCATGTTTACAACATTTCCTTTTTCTGGTAGTGGCAAAATGTAATTTTATTGATAATGCTGTATGAAACTAATCATTTTATTTTTAAATTGTCTTTTAAGTTCCTAGAAATATTGGTACAATAGAAATAGTGAACACCACTAACAGCAGACATGAGATAGTAGTTGAACAAATACGTATGCTATAATTTCCATTGTGTCCACATAAGCCTGCTGGGATTAACAGACCAATAAATATGACTTAAAAATAAAATATGCAGAATGATGCAGATGAGAAAATTATTTTCAAAATAAAATGGATTTTATGCAGCAGCATGGAGATTCAGACAGCACAATATATGTATACCACAGGCAGGTTTCTCAAGTGCCATTACAGTCCTCCCTAACGCCGGGTGTAGCTCCTATCACAAAACGTCTGTTAGTTCAACTGCTTGACATAATTCTGCTTTCTTATGAAGGTTTCTGTACTGCTTGCTGTGTGATCTGCTCCATGTAGAAGCTTTGCCCGTGCAGCCAGTCACAACTCAGTTATTTTGATATAGTTAGTCATCAAGTGTCTTGTTGATGAGTCACATCTTTCAGGTACTTCAAGTATTGCACAAAATGCACATACAGCATTCATTGTGCTCCATCGTGCAAGAGTCATTTTTATCTCATTGCTGTTGGCATCTCTGAAGAGAAAAATCTAAGAACCACACACAAGAACACTGGAAAAAAGAACTTTTAAAGAAACTAAGAAACACACAAAGAACTCTGGACAAATGTACTTTTAAAGAAAAGAAAAAAAATGTATTATTTGAAAAGAAAATTTTCAGTTATACTTCTTGCATTGATTTAAGTCATAAAACTTGCAGAACTTTATTTTAACTTTTTTAAACATCTTTATTAAGAATTATCACTAAAGACTTTGGAAAACATATATTATTAGAAAAGAAAAGAAACCATATTAACATGTTTTCTATTTGCATACATTATACATAACATATGTTTTTTTTTATAATTATCATCAGTCCAACATTTCATAAATAGCTCAGTTCCTTATTTCGTTTAAACCTCACTCCTCCTCCTGAAAGTAATTCTCCATTTAGAGAATGGGTGACCTGTACATCACCATTCTGATTGGAGAATAAACATGTTTAATGTACAGGTAATACCCATTGAAAACGAGTCTGACGTTTCACAGCAGCTTATTAAGCAGCAGTGGAGCTCGGGCTGTAGCAGAGCTAATGTCCACTATTATTTTGCACTCCCTAAGCAGTGCTTCTACTGTTTCCCACTCTATTACTATTTCTTCTTTAGTTATTTGCTCCCATTACCTTGGTTTCTTTGTCAGTTTTCTTCAGTAAATTCCATCCCTCTCTTGCCTATTTTCTGTACCCCTACTTGGATTCACCCCTGCTAGCAAAATCTCCTTTTTCCATTCTCTTGTTGGCTTAGTTCCCAGAATACTTCCTGCTACTTTTGAATATAATATTCTGTATGGTGGTTATTATTCTCCTTAAGGATCTGCATCTAAAATCCTACTCCCTCCTTATTTCTCGAACATCCCCCTGCTTCATCATCAACCCTTTTTGTTTTGAATTATAATCTTCAGCTTGTGTTATGTATATGAGCCTTAAATGTGCAGCTCTAAAAATTATTGTAACTTTAATAATGTTTTTGTATTTTCCTTTTTTGGTTAAGGTATTTTAGCAACTATCATTTTATCTTAAAGAGAATGGCATTCAAAGGCTACTTCCAATAATTTTATTTGAAACATTTTCTTGAAGTGATATCTTTTTATGTTAAGCAAGAGCTTTGCTTCAAAAAGATGTTTTAATGTAACTAAGATGGATGGGCAACGATTTACTGTATATTTATAAGGGGAAATTAAATTTTGGATTTGCAACAGTATCATTATATTAAAATATTATATTATTATTTATTTATTATTATATTATTTATTATTATAAATTATTATATTATTAATAAATTATATTAAAATGGTCATCAAATGAAAGCAGTCTTTTCCTGCCTTTTTGACAAAATTTTGTCTAGTACTATTGCTATGCATATAGTAATCACTCTATAATGGATTAATCATGGCAGAGTTATTTGTTTTAGTTGACAGATAATGCTGATGTCAATTACATGTTTTTACCTTCAAAAGTAGAAAAATGCACAAGTTCTTGTACATTTGACATGACTTTGCTTACTTTAAAGTCACAATTATGTCTATTGTTTACTATTGCTTATGCAAAAAGTAAGCTCAGAATAATGTCGTGTTTCTCCCAGTTGTCTATGTCCAGTTTTAACAGCTCCTGTCACTGGGTACTCACAACCCTTCTGCAGCTATATCTGAAAAGAAAAGAACGTAGGCCAACTACATGAGAAGCAGCAGACATCTTAAACACAACAGTTTTGTTATCCCTTTTCCTGTCCTTCTTCTGTGTAGATACATAAGACCAAACATTCATAGCTCCAACTATGGGTCCTCAACTTACTTCATTCCCCAAGTTCTCTTCCTTTAACAGCCCACCCCATAACATACTTAGTGCCATTTTTTTAATAACCAATTTTTTACCACCTTTATTAACTTTACATATTATGCAGTGACATGGGTATACAAACAGTTATTTAAAAAACAAGCAAACCATTTCAGAGAATTTTACTTTTCACACATTATAAATAGATAGTTTATTTCTTAACAAATGTTATTTAATTTAGCATTACTTAGTTTGCTCAGGTCCTGCTTTCCCTAAAATCTCACTCCTCCTCCTCTTTAACATTATTCTACATGGATTCTCCCCACAGATTCCATTTATTTCTGTGTAGTTTCCTCCTTCCATTTTCTAAAGATTCCACCTCCAATTGTATCACCTTTACAACATTCCATAATTCTATCATGGTTGGTTTAATTTTTATTTCTATTTTCTAGTAAAAACCTTTTTTGGTAACCAATGGCATTAAACGTAATACGGCCTTACTATGTCCAGACAATTCAGTTTTCATATTCCAACTCAAAAGAATCATTTTCCTTAGTTACTATCCAGACTTCTGCTTGGCCTCATCCCACTGCATGACTTACCCTCCCTAGTTATTTGTTCCCAATATCTTGTTTTCTTTGCTAATTTTCTCCAGTAAATTCAATCTCTCTCGTCTGTTTCCTACACATCTACATGCAGTCATCTCTAGTGGCAAATTCCAAGATATGACAATTTGTCTATGAAAGTTTAGCAAAGAATATGACTCTGGGTTTGTATGCATTATAATACAGTGGATATAAAAAGTTTACACACTCCTGTTAAAATGCCAGGTTTTTGTGATATAAAAAAATGAAACCACAATAAATCATTTCAAAACTTTTCCCACCTTTAATGTGACCTATAATCTGTACAATTCAATTGAAAAAGAAACAAATCTGTTAGTGGAAAAAATATAAAAAATAAAAAACATACAATATGCTGGTTGCATAAGTGTGCATACCCTTAAACTAATACTTTGTTGTGTGTGCACACCCATAATCTAATACTTTGTTGAAGCATCTTTTGATTTAATTGTACAAGTTATAGGTCACATTAAAGGTGGGAAAAGTGTTGAAATGATTTATTGTGGTCTCATTTTTATATCACACAAACCTGGCATTTTAACACAGGGTGTGTAAGCTTTTTATATTCACTGTATATTATGATATTTATCAAAAGATTTTGAATTTACTGACTATTATTACTGTAAAACATGCATCTTACTGATAACACTGATATTTGTGCAGTTTTAATAGCGTCTGTTATTCACAAAATATTTACTTTGGTTTATGTTATGCTTTTTAAGTTGATTTTCAGAAAGTGATCTGGAATGCAAGGATGCCTTTAGTCAGCTAGAGGTGTGACAGTCCACATCACATAGATGTTAATGAGTTAAAGTTTTGTTAAATATAACCTTCCAGATCTTTATCATTTTATTCTCTCCAAAGTTGTAGTGGAACACCATCTGTTACTAGAGACTTCCCGGTTGATTGATTATATATCCCCATTTTTTACCTCATCACCTCCCATCTTAGCTATTAATTCTTGAGCCTTGACCTCCTTTAACCTAGGCATATTTAAGTCTTTCATACATGTTTTATTTATGAATTTTCAAATGGTTTTCCCATTACTATGATCTATACAAATTTTCTTATAATTTCTGAAATACACCTAATACTTCTATAGAATCTCTGGTCATTTTTCTAGTTATTGTCTATTTTAGTTTGGCAAAACCCATTTCTATTTTCTGTTACCTAACTTGTTGTGCTAATAGTTTTTGTGTTCTGGAGATGTTTTCAAAAAGTTCTTGCTTAAAGGCAACTTTTCTAAACTCATGCATGTTATCCAAATACTCCCTTAGTTTCCTTTTAATGCTCAACAGTTGCTTTTCTTCTTGTTCTGTAATATCCCCCTCATCTGCAATAGTTTAAACTTTGATAATCCCACTAAATAATTCATATTAATTATTTGCTATATCTTTCTCTCATTTTACCATGTTTTTAAATTGCATTTTCATTTTATTCCACTCCTCAGCTATCCTTTCTGAAGAAATTTATATAGTCTTTAACAATTTTTCAGTTGTTTCTGCTACCCATTCCTTAAATTCCACTTTTTTTATAAGTAGAAAAAACCAAATATCTAATTTTTATTTAATTACCCCGCATCTTTATCTTAGTCCCTCAGCTTAGTTTAGCTAAATTATACTGACAATTATTGTTGAAGTCTGCCAATTATTGCTTCTGCCTCTTCTCGGAAATAAAACCTTACTTCAGACCATGGTGAGGAGAACATAAGGATTTATTGTACTGGTTGTTTACAGACAGCAACAGTGCTGAGTTTTAAAGAAAGCCAAGCAAAGTCCTGCCAAAGAATGAGTTTTTCTAGTGCGTGGAACTTTCCTGTTTAAACTTTTACATGAAACCCCTCCCCCCTTATAGACTGTCATATATGTCTTCCCAGTATAACATAAGATTATAGCTTACTGAAATTGTTTTACTAAGACCTACATATAATACATGCTTTTAGTGACTATTTTCATGTATTGAGTGAAAAATGGGATTCTTGTCCCACCTCTTTGAATTAATTAAGTTTACATAGCAATGCATTCATGTAGTACAATACCTTAACTGGCAGATCTAAATATTGTCTTGACCAGGTTGCTTTCAAACCCAGCACCCCACTCTTCACCTTTGTGTTAATAGAATTTCAAGTCACTCCTCTTTCTCCCAGTTGTTGAATGCCCACTTTCTTTGTAAAGATGACTGTGATTCATAGTCATATGCTACATTTCTGCACAAGCTTGCACAGCTAAGTGCCAGTATAGCTCTCAACTTCTTGACACAAAAAATCTGGACAAAGCCCCAAAAATAGGGACTAATTTTAATATTGCTCTTGTAAGCTTAGAAAGTTTCTGTAATAAAGGGTCTTGTGTTAACATACATTTTCTGAAGGATATGAAATCCGAAACTCAAATGCCAGTCATTATATACTGAATTTAGTCCTCACTTATTTGCCAAAAATATCCAGAAAACCAAATGTTTTCTGAGGAACAGACCAGAAACATGAGGCAAAAATCTGGACAGTTCAGAGGTATGGTTAGTACACAGTGGCAAAGAGAGACATGGAATATCCAAATGAAAACTTGCCATGCTTGTGGTCAGCTAGCTGTTCTTTAAGGTTTGCAAATGAGCCACACAGTAACTGTGCAAGTGACACAGCTGCGCAGTGAAATAAACCTATACAAATTTACAAACATATACAAATGTACAAGGCATAATGCATAGAGCTAAAGTGAGATACATAGCACAACCTCACAAGAACATAACAACAGGCTAATATACACCAATATAAAGCAGTATTTGTAGCAGCTGGACAGTATATGTTACCTCATCCTTTTGAAAGACAACACTAACTGCCACAGACAGTACCCATATGTTATCTACAGCTATACTGCTACTGGAGTCATAAAAGGGAAGGAAAGGCAGGAAGAGCACCATAAAAAGATGACATATGGGAATGGGGAGGAGGCAGTGAAGGAGGGAAACACTTTTTTCTGAGATAGGACCCAATAGTGAGAAAAGGAAAAAGGGGAAGGATGACAGTGAAAGCAGAATAAGAAAGAGGGGTAGGATACTCGAGGGCAGTGGGGGGGGGGGTCTGAATGGCACAGATAAATGGGAAGAAATGCACACAATAAGATGAGGAGACATAGGAGGGACAGAAGCAAATGTAAGCTAGACAAATGGTGATGGTTATGGTTGGACAACACCCAAAGTATAGGATGTAACACAGGAGGAGCAAAACACGTGTGATGAGAAATAGGTGATGTGTTTTCTAATGTCCCAGCCCAGAGCAGCATTACATGGATCCATCCCCACATAATGCATCAGAGAGGTCATTGGTTTAGGCCACAGCCCCATATGTTGGCTAAATAGTAGATGCCAGGTGGTTGACTGAATCTTCATTCCAGAAGACTGCTATGTTCAACTAGAGAGTGATGTTGTCCTTGGTTAGGCTTACACCACAGGTCCCATTTTGTTTGTTAAGTGTACATCTGATAACTTCCCCAAGATGGTGCTCAGATGAACTGGCATCAGCCACTCACTGCCATCCTTCCCTAATCAATTCCTCTTTTTCTGAGGTCATGAATTAAACCCAGGTTATTTGAAGCATAGTTGCAGAGCACCCTGTATACCACATAGTTGGTTCATTTGCATAATTTTAGTTTTGTTTATGTGTTTGAAGCTATGACATTTGCTGTCTTTCTACAGGGCAGAATGTTACCCCCTTAAAATTAATTGCTCACCATGGTATACATGGTTATGTGCCTAGATGCAACTATGTTGAAAAACACTTCAAATACTTTAATGGCAGAAGAACACCTCTAATCTCAGATTCTTCTCTGTGCTTTATGTTTTTGTGGCAACCAAAAATAAGTAGTAATATTTTTATCCCTTTGGAGATGCCTACAAATGCTAACATACTAACTCATGTTTCTATTCCTATATATTGACTGTTGTTAAATATCAGTGATGCACAGTTCATTTGGTGCCATACCATGAGTGAATGCAGCCATGTCCAGCAGCACTCATTCTGTTTTCTGTGCTGAAAAAGACTACAACTGAAACACAAACACACACAAAAAATCTGAAGGAGAACAGCAAGGTGTAGGTAAAAAGCAGCTGTGTGTTACCGGCGTTGTACAAGATCAAATATGTGATGAAAAGAGAGATTGTGGTAAAAGTATAATAAAAGCTGAAACATAGTACAGTTGATCAACTTCTTCAGCATAACAGACTGAAAAGAGTTCAAATTCTGAGATTCAAGGCACATGAAGAGACAATGGCTGGAATTCATAGACAAGCTGAGTCGTAGTTGGTGTGCACTTGCACTAGAATTGACAATGCAGAGTCCATGTTGCACACAACAGAAGATATCTGCAAATGACTGCATAATGACAGACAAATGAAACAAAATAGTAAAATGAGGCCCTAGTTATAAATATTAAAATGTAGATAAAGGTTAACATGGTCACATTTCACAGGCATCTATATAGAGGAAACTGTGGAGCTCAGTGTGCCTGACAAAAAAAGAACAAACATCACCAGAAATTCTGACATTTCATCCAACAAAAATGCTATGAGTAACAGCAGCCATTGCATCACTGTACAGGCTAGTCCTCAGTGCCATCAGTTCCCGTCAGTATGTGTTTGGTGTCACCAAGCACCAAAATAAACTGTACCATCAGCAGCTGACATTACAATCTCACTGATCATGAGATTATTGATGACTTTAGATTTGACTGGGAGATTGCACGGGTCTTGTTTACAATCAATATACTCTCACTACATAACCAGCACTGCTTCAGTATAGTGTCTGAATCAGGCCTGAACCAAGCCACATGCAAAATTCAAACAGTCAAATTAAGTGGAAGAATGCAGTCAAAACAACAGAAAATCGACAGGATTAGCTGACTAAGTGAAATACAAATAATACAGAATAAAATCCAAAAAAAACTTCTGTGAGTTAATTCTGGAATATCAAATGTTCAAAGCAGCTTTTGTAGTGTTCCAGCAGAAGCAAACCAGAGCAGTTTCCTGAAACCTTTGCTCAGACTGTGACTCAGTTATCTGTGTGCCACCATCATCAGCCTCATCACAGATATACAAATCAAACTAGCATTGCGCCTCAGATTCCATGGATGTCACTATAGAAGGACTCTACCCTGTGAATGGACAACAACAAACACACCATTGTAAGCAAGGTCACATTTCCAGGTATCTGTGCCAAAACCATGTCCCTGTGTCATGCAGCCTAAGGGTGTCCATGCAAATGCAAAATATATGATACAAACCCAACGTACTTCTTGCTGCCATCCTAACGTGGCTGGATACTTGATGTGCCTGAAAGAAAACACAGTAAATATTTGCTGTGGTCAGCTTGCAGTGTCTAAATTCAGTGCAACTGTAGAAAACTCTATTGTAAGAGATACTAATCTGGTGTATCATCTGCTGAGATACAGTTGGGTTAGGTCCATCTTGTTGCCAGTATATAGTCCACCAGAGATAATCTCAGAATCACTGTGCCCTGCATGTTTACCAAAAACACCTCAGGCACTGTTAACCTGTTGCTTCTAGAAGAGGTGCCCCCTACTATGGCTAATAATTCACCTGCTATGGAGCATGCTTCTGCCTTGACCTGGTGTACCATGTTGGCAGCATGCCTGTGAGACTGCTGTAAAGTGCAGCTGCATCTCACACTGATGCCACAGACTACAGTCAGCCACACCTGGTCATGTAAAGGCTGGTCAGCACCCCCTCTTCCCAACAGATGCCAGCTGAGTGTCATAAGTGCTTGCAGCAAGGTATTACTTTCAGCAGGGCTGAAATCATCCAGCTTCTGCCACATACCTTATCTTCTGGACCTGCAGACACCTATGTACACATGACACAGTGCTAGGGATGGTATACTTTTGGGATTGGTAGATTGACATTGACAAACAAAGGGTCCACTTATTTAGTCCGTACCATATTCAAGGGAATATCTGTAGTGGTATGCCATATGACAGCTGTAGTGACAGATAAGGAAATACATACACTGTGCGTACATGCCAAAAGGTATGTGTAGTGTGAGGTAGGCATCATTGCTGCCAACAGCTACGGTCATGTTGGTAACTGCCAGTGACATGGTCCTAGTGTGGTACACTTGAGGAAATGTGTGTAAGGTGTATGACTGCTGTACTTACCATCACAGGCCAACACATATATTAGGCCAGACATAATAATATTGTAACAGTGACATGTTGATATTGTGGATTACATTGTTGCCATTACATTCCAAAAACATGTAGACACACATATTCCTGTTGTTAGTCTTTTGTAATGTGACTTTAGTGGAAGTGAAAAGGTGCACCTCCTTAGGATAGTTGACAAAATGCAATTTACAACACACTTTCAGGGTACTACATGCCACATCAGACTGTCTATATATCTAAATAGTGCTCCTCTTCTTGGTAGTAGTGTTGTCCAAATATGCAATGCATCAAATTAGCACATGAAAATGGTGGCTTGACTTCAAAATGATGTGAAGTTATGTGCATTTATAGGGCACATAGGCAGATTAGGTCAGGAGGTGTGACAATCAGTGAACTGGTGTACTTTGCTGTGGTGAATCTGTGGCATAAGGTATAGCCTATTATCTGTGTTTACCTTGGACAGCTGATTACATGAGCTCATGTTGGATATTTGCATGGGTATGTGCATCATGCTACTTTGTGAGGAGCAGCATTAATGAAATCACATTGTAGGCATGATTCACAGGCTACCATTTATCTCCTTGTGATAGTGACACCCTCTCAGAGGACATTTGAAAGAATGGCAGCTCCTATTAATGCTGCCACATAGTGCATGCATGGGACATGAAGGAGAGCAAGATAATGCTTTATCTCCTTCATGGCCATTTCAGGGAGTGCCTACTGGCTCCATATCATGGTACATTTAAAATAAGGATGCCTAATATGGCCTGGCTGAGGAACTGTCCTCAACCTAAGGCATCATCAGGTTGGGGGAGTATGCAAAGCTTTTATGAACTGTGGCACAGAAACCCTGAAGATCTCCATGCACGAGAATTAGATGTTATGCAGAAATGCCCCAAATGGTATAGTAAGTTTTTTTTTTTGTTTACTGTCTTTGTCCTGTTGCAGAGTTGGGACTGTTGCTGCTACTGTCAAGTATCTGTCAAGCTCATTCTAGGAATTAATTCTGCTGCTACACAGATTGTTCATATTAGGTGGATGTGGTGATGACACTGAATGTACCTACTACATTTTGTGCGGGTCCCTTCACATTGTACCATGCCACCATGATTGCATTTTCCTCAGTGAGTTTTCATGTATACCTGTCCCACACTCTGTTTACATACCTTAACACATGTAGAGGGGACATACACTGGCTTGCCCTCTGTCATGTAGCTAACGAGAAATACTTATGGGATTCTATCCACTGTTCTAGCATCTCACCATACAATTATAATGGTTCTTTGATGTGCCCTTTCTCTTTCAATGTGAAGCAAATTATGTCACCTTCCATAGAAGAAGCTTGCACTTAGCGATGGTTATTTTCTCAGAAGTGCTAGCATGGCTGCTAAATTACTCAGTCCATCAGGATAGATTCATGTATGAATACTTTTCAATTTTGTCTCCTCATTGTAACTCCAGAAGATAGGTTAGCACTACAGGCACCTCCATCATTTTCTGCCCCTGCTGAGGCTGTGACTAACGTGCATGTGAGTGTTAAGTCTGAGACTGCATCTCCAGAGTTCTGGCTCCTTACCAGCCTGAGATAGTCCAGCCACAGCTGCAGAAAGTGATAAATTCTTCAGTGGAGACAGCAGCAGGCTGCAAACCTTGGATATTTTCTTGAGATCAAGTGAATTAATAAATTCATAAATAGTGGCTCAGAAATTTTTCTTACTGATGTCAGAATCAAATAGTCAAATTTCCCTCTCTTCTCTCAACTTCATAGCTCAAGAATCAGAAACAAGGAAGAAAATTGGAACAGTTTTTAAATATTTCTCTTATATATACTTAGAAAGTTGATAGAATAACAAGCTTTGCATTATTGAGTATTTTCTGACAGATGCAAAATCTAAAACTCACATGCCTGTCATTAGTCAGTGATTGCAATCTGCAACAATTTGCCAGGAACCACAAATTGTATAAGGAACTGACTAAAATACTTCTAAATTTATTTGCTCAATAATTCTACACTAAGCCAAAAGTAATGAAAGACAAAAGGATCACATTTTAAATATTATTTTATGTATTTGGTAACCAGGTAAACCCAATGGACAATTGTCCTTTTTCAGGAGTCACCCTGGAGCAATGTCTGGCTAAGGGATTTGCTCAAAGTCAGAATATAGGCAAATGGAGGTTAAAGGATTAAAATCCTGTACCTTTGACTACAGGAAGCAGTTTAATATAAGTGACAGACAACTCCAAATAACTTAAAATGGTAACAGAACAATAACTGCTGCATGGATGTGCATTCTCTGTACAATAAAACAACAAAACTATTATGAATGGCATTATTGACTGAAAGTACTACTCAGTGATTTTCCAGAAAAAGAAGTTAATGAGGGACAGGACATAAGTATAAGGCAGTGATGATACGCAGAATCAGAGACAGATAAGAGGCAAACTACTCTAATTCACTTATAAAGTTAACAGTGAAAAGTTTTCCATCTACATTTTTGAACATTTGAACATCAAAAACTGTGATACTCAAATAAATAAATTACTGAGTATAAACCTTAGAAATTTGAACCCTTAGTGGTTTTTCAGCCAATGAAGACCGGAATGAAGGTCTGGTAGTTAGAGACTAGGATTAAGGCTCTAAACTCTTAATGAACTACTTCCTGTAGTTAAGGGCACAGGATTTCTTTCGTTCTGCCTCCATATGCTAATGGTGCATCTTTGAGTAAGTCACTTAAACAGATAGTGCTTCTGGGTGATTGCCCCTTTGCCTGGTTTAAAAGATAGAAAAACAAAAATAAGAGCGTACATATGAGACTAAGTACTGGTGTGCAGTTTCTGAATAATAAGAGCAGAGCCTAATCATGGTCAAATGAGGTCCTAGGCAGAGTAGTGGACTTGACACCCTCTCTCACAGCCATACCAATATCCCATTATTTGGCTGTTTCTCCCCATTTACCATAACACGTTTTTGAAACCTGACAGTGTACACACTATTTTCTTCTTTACTTTTATGATAATCACAGATATTTGGATTTAATTTAAAACTGTTATCAAAAATGTTACAGCAAAAACCGTGACAGCCATATGATGAACCAACCAAACCACACCAAAAACACTCTCATATTGAAAGCATATGGCATGGGTAGTAGTAAACGTCTCTTCCTTTGAAACTCACATTTACTGAAAATGCATCTTGTAATCCAGTAAACTAAAAAAAAAAAACATGCAGGGGATCCATAGTCAACTAGCATATAGTGAAGCACAAATTAGAGGCTATCTGAAGGGTGCAGAAATTCAAAAGATAAGTGTGTAATGAATTTGCTTGCAGTTTTGGATAGCCTACTGGATATAAAAGTCTTTTTTTAGGTGTAACCCAGGGGCACTGCCTGGTGAAATGATTTAGTTAGACAAACTCTAGACAAATGAAGGCTGAGGGTATCCTACAGACTGCTAAGTGGTAACCTGTGTCTGGCATACAAGGCATCCTCCAACCCAGTACTGATGGATTTACTGCAAATCAGCAAGTCAAATAGCATCAGAAATACTTAGCCTAGGTATCTAGAACTCTTCTACAACATCAATAGAATGGTTTGGCGGGACAGGTATAGCTCACAGAGGATATCGTGGCTCTGGAACAGACTTCCCTTCCACAAAAAACAAAGTTTATCTCTGTCCATATCTAAGTGCAACTTGAATCTATGGATGGGAAAGAGAAAATGTACCCAGGGCTGCCACATACTACTAATGGACAGAGGCAGCTCTTAACTGCTTTATCCCATGTATGCATCCCCCTCAAATTATCTATAGTATGATCCCAGTTATTCTCATTTTGGGTAATATCTAATTATTGATCACAGGATGGGTAGGGTCAGTCTGTAATTAACTGGGATAGGTCATTTTGAGCACAAGAGGGGAAACTGGCTAGTCTTAACATGGCCTTCAAGGGTAGGCAGCTAACCTAGTACTTATCTATGAACCTATAAACCTATAAAAGCTGCACTCCGGGAGCAGTTCATAGCCTTAAGCCAACTAGCCAACTTAGAAAGTTACATTGGCGAGCATCCTCTGAAGGATACAAAGGCTGAAACTCACATGCCTGACATTATTTAGTGACTGTAATCCACAACAATTTGCCAGAAAGCCACAAATTTTACATACCAAAATATTTCTCAGTTTCTTTACTCCATAATTCTGGACAAGCCAAAACTAATTTTGTGTGTGTGTGGGTGGTGGGGGGTCAAAATTTAAATATTTTTTTTATTTGTTAATCAGATAAACCCACTGTAGAACATATTTTCTTCAGGGGTGACACAGGTATTGTCTGAGTGGCTTGCTCACAGGGAAATGGAGGTAGGAGGATTCAAACCCTGTACCTTTGACTACAGGAAACAATTAATTAATAGCTCAGAGTTTTAAGTGCCAAAGAACTATAAGCCACTTAAAAGGTTAGCAGATATTGTATAGACATGCATTTTCCAAACAATAAGAACTATGAAACTCTAAAGACTGATTTACCAACAAAAGAGAATAAGGGATGTTTGGTGTGGAGGATTAAGGCTGCAAGCTGTGAATGAGTTGTTTTAAGGGTACAGTGTTTGATTCTTTCTGCCTCCATCTGTGTAGCTCTGAGCAAGTTACTTAACCAAAAACTCCTACTTAACAGGGCATTTCACACAGACACACAAAACTTCCCTAAGGATACTTACTTCTATCTCCCAGCTGCTTAAAATTTAGTAATGAACACCTCCACCTCACTTAATCTCCTGACCAGAAGACAAAAGGATTCCTGTTTAATCAACTGCACTTGTTTGTTGCACTCACATACAAAGGTCAACCCTTTCATAATGAGTTCAGCATTTGTTTTCGTAGTGTTAAGAATTTTTAGTATTCCCAGCGACTGGGACATTCAGGTCCATTATTATTAGTCCTTTTGGTAAAGCATTTGAAAAAGTAGCTCTATCAAATCAGATAACACCTTGAAAATCACAGCACCCTTTTATAAACACTGGATTCAGAGCAGATCATAATACTAACATGGCTATAGTCAGTCTAACTGTCTAGAAATTTGTAGGGTCATTATACAGCATTCTGAAGCAACCTTTATGGTTGATGTTTCTATGCCCTTTGATATGGTGGACAATTACATGAAAAGAAAGAAACTTGCTTCAGTTGGTTTTGTTGGAAAGGCCTTAGTCATACCTCTCAACTGTCCAGATTTTCGCAGAATGCCCAACTTTTTGCCTCATATTTTTACTCTGTTATTTATAAACATTTGCAGTCTTTTGGCAAATCACTGAGGACTGAAGTCACTAAATAGTACTAAATAATGACAACTATTTGAGTTTCAGACTTCATATCCTTCAGAAAATACATAATAATGCAACATCTGCTATTCTAGCAATTTTCTAAGTTTATAGGAGGCATATTTAAAATCTGTCCCTGTTTTGGGGCCTTTGTTTCTCATTTTGTTTGGCTTTGTCCAGATTTCTAGGACTGAGAGTTTGAGAGGTATGTTTGGCATAGTTACTTCACAAGCACCACTGTGAAGCGATAGATGTGTAAACGACTGTCTTGCTACCATACCAGTGAAATCTGGTGTGCCACAAGTGTCCACCCTTGGGCTGTATTCTTTATTTCCATTTGACATTTAAATGATTGAAAGTGCTCTTACTCGGTATGCTGTTCATTGTACCTTGCTGTATTCAGCACGTGACTGACACAAAAAGCCAATTTTAACAAACAACCTCACTAGCAGACTTGGCTTCAGTAAACTGTTTTTAAATGAAAGTAAAAATAATGATATTTGGAAAATAGCATACTGACAGCAACCTAGTTTCCACAACTAGTAGGGGTTTTTTTGGTATCAAGGAGCATATTGCTGCAGTGGTTCAGTGCATTGAAAAGCATGAGGACCCTACATAAAATTATGAGGCAATGGACACCTGACACATATTGCTCTGTGGAATATACAATGCTATTGCCTAAGCTTCTGTTTGAGTTCATAGTACTTGAAGAAATAAACAACAAAATGAGCCCAAAACTTGAAATAACTTGTAGCATGCTCCACATTGCTGCTGATCTACTATCCAGTATGAATTAATGTATGGCATTGAAACAACTGTGCCAGACAGACATGACAAACAGAATTACAGACTTGCAGTTCCTTTTTATTTCCACTGTTCTTCACAAGAGCTGTGCTAGGACCTTGATAACCTGCTGAATAGGTAAATAGCTTCATTCAAGCAAATGTATGCTAAATATGTGCTGTGGAACAAGTTGCCATACCATATCAGACACAGGGGAGGCTCGTGCCATTGGACTGCCGGACTGCAGCCCCCTCAGCAAGAAAAAAGTACTTTTTAGTTATTTAATTTTTACTGTCATGAGTCTTTTTCATTCTCTTATCAGCCGGCTGCTTTACACCGACTGACTCATCTGCGAGTACGAGCATGCGCACTTTCGAATTCCGGGTTGCGGCGGTTTTAAAAAAATAAGTTTTTTTTTCTCTTTTTCTCTTAGAGATCTGCAGTCCGGATAACGAATTAAGGCATCAGTGTGATGCCCAGCAGTCTATGCGGTTTGGAACCGCATAGAATTGGAAGGGGTTCGGACTGCCACGTCCGCAGGCACATACATGACGTGGATGGGCTAAATGGCTGCTGATTGGTTGTTGCTCTCTTCCCGGGCTTTATGTGCTGGGAAAAGAGCGAGAAGCAAACAGTTGCAGCCAGTTTCGGTTGTGGACTTGTGGTGGATTTTATTTGCTTGTCTTGGCGGCCTAATTTCGTTCGCTGGACCGACGTGACACAGCAGCTGTAAAAAAAAAGAAGAAGAAGTAAGTACAGAGTTTCTTTTCTTCTTGGTGTGGTGGTATGTATGTGTAACACACTAGAGGTTGTATATTATTGTGGTACAATCTTTCTACAAGATTGGATTGTAAAGAATTTCTGCATTTAGATAAAAGCTGTTAGTCTAACAGTTAGCAGAGAGGACTGAAGCTCTGAGTTGTTAATGAGCTGCATCCTTTTGCAGGGTGCAGGGTTTTAACTTTCTACCTTTGTTTACCTTCTATGTGACATTGAGCAAGTCATTTAACCAGACAATACTCTGGAGCATTTGAGAATATGTGCTAGGTTGCTCAATGATCTCCAGGACTGCATGTCTAGTAACCATGAACCTGTTGCCATTCTTTTGCCAGACATTTCCATTTGCACAGCTGATCTAATTCAGAAAATTTTATGGCAATATCACATGCACACTATTTTAATGCAACACAGACACTTTATTCTTCAAGGGCAACAGGTACTGCATTTGTAGATGAAGCACTTTAGTTTGTCAGCAGCAAACTCTATATTAGTAAAACTGCTCTTTAATGTGGCATTATTCTATTACTCAGATGACTTTTACCTCTGCAGAGATTGTGTATATTGACTTAACATATGTTATCAGGTGGTTATTGATATTTCTTTTGCTCTTATAAATACTCTACTATTTAAATGTGCTACACATGGCTGGATCTTATGGTATGATGCTAGTGATATTTTTACAGTTCAATGAAGTTCATCCAAAGCTACCAATAATGTACATGTAATCTATTTGTACACAGTCAACAAAGTGGTTTTAACTGCTAGTGGGAGCAGGGGGTTCTGTGTGGATGAAAGTACCTTAAGCTTTTATTATCTGGCCATTTTTAAACTGTCATTCTGGCTTTGCGAGATATTTGTGCTTTTGTGTGTGTGTGTGTGTGTGTGTGTGTGTGTGTGTGTGTGTGTGTGTGTGTGTGTCAATTAAGCTGAACTACTTTGGCTACTGTGCTTCTGTGTGAAAAAAAAATGAAATATATGACTTTGTTGAGAAAGATATAGTCAACAATGTAGCTGTAATTGCTGGGTTTGGGGAGATACCTATGGGTATAAATATATACACAAGCCACCACTGGTCAAATACATTTTCAATGAATGTATCTTTCAAGTGAAGAAAAGTTTACTGTTGCTCATGCTAAGTATATTTTCAATATGAGACTATTTTTTTCTTTAGAAGAAAGCCATCAGTGTTTGTTCTGTAAAATTTTAAATAAAGGTTTTAAATCAAATCTCTGTAATCAATGTAAAAGTAAAAAGAAAATAATATTCACACTGACAGGTCTGAAAACAGTTTACGGTAATTGGAGAGAGACAGCCAAGTAATGGGACAATGGAATGGTAGTGGGGGACAGGTCTTTTACCCTGCCTAGGGCCTCATTTGACCATGATCTGGCTCTGGACCTGTGCCTGGCATACAAGGCATCCTCCAACCCAGTACTAACGGATACTGTACACCAGCAAGTCCAGAGGCACCAGAAATACTTGGTATAGTGATTTAATGCATTTGCACAAAAAAAACCCCACAAGGAATTAGTATGGTTATCACGAATGGAATGATATTAGGGGTGGAAGAGCCAGAAGTAGTGTTGTTTTTGGTTAAAAAAGGTTGCACATAAAAATTGAAGTGGAGGTTAAAGACAGACAAGGTAAATAAGTAGCAGTGAAGGGAAGGTGGAATGGTAACATTTTTTACGATCCTGAAACCAAAAATCAGTTGAGATAAAGTCTAAACTAGGGAAGATAATGAACTGATAGAATGGTATTAGGATAAATGCAGGGGACTGGAACATGGGTGGAACTACTCTAAGTATGTCAGGAGGCCCCAGAAAAAAGTGAGCTCAACCAGAAGCAAGATATTTAGGAAAAATATGAGAGCATTTGGCATGGTGAATGTTATGGAGCAGGGACAAGATGACAAGATGACAAGGATTACACTTTTTTCAGACAAATATCAAATGGGGGGCTAGAACGATGCAGGATATATATCTAAACAGTGTTTATATTTAATATCTTGGACAGCTATTCATCTAATAATGCTCATTGATCATGCACCCATAATTATAGTACTTCAAGCTGAGAGAAGTGAATATTTTAACAGGGAAATAGTTTGCTACCCCAAAATTACAGAATAAGAAGTCCCGGTTTTGGTCAAATGTTTTGAAACGTGTCTTATGCAATTGTTGGCAAACTCAGAATACAGTGAAAACTATTTGTATATTAACCAACATGGTTCTTCAGAGGGGAAATCAACCTTGACTAACATAACTGAATTCTATGATCATGTTAGATTAGCTTTATATATTGGTCTGTCTGTTGGAGTGGGATATTTGGACCTTTCAAGAGCATTTGACACCTTGCCTTACTCACTGATTATTTATACACTGAATTTTTATTTATTTAGATAGATTTATAGTTTCCTGAGTAATCGTGTACCATGTAGCAACTTAAGGTATTCTCTCAAAGAACAAACCAATCATCCAATTTTTCCACAGGGGTCCCTTGCTTAGGTTCTTTTCTTTTTAGCTTGGTTATAGCTACTTTTTTAACCATCAAAAGTTGCTTAGTGAATAAGTTTTCTGAGGACTGTAAGTTTGGTTTTATATCTGTATCCAATAATAAAGTACTAGGCTAGTTGCCCTTGTGAACTATTTTAGGTGTAGCTAATATATCTTCCAAGGGTGAGGATCAAATGTTGTACTTTATATTTGTGAGGGAAATACTTTAACCATTATACTAACCCTCTTGTCCCTTCATAGGTAAGTACTAGGCAATCTGCCCTTGTGGACCATTTTATGTCTAGCTAATTCATCAAACCCTTGTTTGTGAGGTAAAAATCTTAACCATTATTCCAATCTCCCACCTCTATGTCAACAGATATTTAAATGACATTTCTGCTTGGGCAACAATAGTGGGTCTATCCTTCAGTGTTAATAAATGTCAGATTATGCGTTGTCTTAGAAATGACCCCCTTCTATTAAACCCAGCTATCTGAGCTGCTCTCTGGGGATAATCCTGTCTAACTCTCCAAGTCCCTCTTACAAAAGGACTCAAGGAAGTATGTGTATTAACAACCTCAGTGTAATGAACTGTTTTATCACCTGTTCTGGTTTGTGTACAAAAGGCCCTCTCCCAAGCTAGGCATCCAGCAGCTAGGCCCTGCTCTCCCCTATAAATAAACCACTCCGCTCCGTTGTTACTAAACACTACCTTACCCATCTCTTACCTTTGTACTTTCCCTGCCAACTCAAATTTCTACCTTTGTCCACTAGGTGGCGCTCTTTACTCGCTTGTCTTATCTTCCCCTCTCTAGTTTCCAACCCCTCACTACTGCTTAATTCTGATGTCTCTTTTCCTACTCTCCCTGTCCTATATCTGACTGATCTTGTACCTACCCCTTATCACCCTATCTCCCTTTCCAGTCACCTCTCTTCCCCTGTAAACAGATTCTTATAGCATCCCTACCCACTCACCTGCAACTGTCCAAGAGCTCTTCTAAACTCTGTAGCTTACTGATTGTCTCTTAGATGCTCATCCTTTACTTGTATATACATATAACAATGTGTGCTGTTTAGAGTATTCAGCATGCGCCATAGTGACTGAGCATTTATTTCATGTAAATTGGTAAGCATGTCCAGCATTGATCCCACTGTACCATAGCCCCACCCCCTTTTTGTTGACTACACCCCTTCCCATTGGCCCCACCCATTCAGCTGTCTCTTGCAGCCCCCCTTTGATTTGAAGTTACCAGCCACCACTGATCAGACAGCTGAATCATCAGCCTCATTCCTGCAAGTTATCAGAAGTTTCTGTATCAAAAAACACAGGTTGGAACTGTGTGATTACCTTGCGTTCCAGTCATACCCACCTATTGTCTTTTCCATCATCTTCATGCCATTTGGTAAACTTCCAATTAATCTAGTTGAAGAATGTTGATTCTAGTGCTTTCATTGGAGAAATTAATATGACAAACTGTACACACTCATCTTAGTAGGCTGTGCATCTTTGATGTCCTTAGCATTCTAGTAGTTTGAATTTACTTGGCCTTATTGAATGTATGCATTTTGAAGTATTTTATAACCAAGTTATTTAGTTGTTCAAGTTAATCATTAAGCTTAATGTATCTTATAAGAATTCATTGCATCTCAAAACATGACAGAGATCTAAGTATAGTATGTTCTCAGTACATTTGCTGATTAGTAGCTAATCTTATTAAATTAATTTTCTTCATAACTTTCTACTGATATTCAGAAAGTACAGTTGTGTAAGTAAACTTACAATAACAATAAATGCTTGAATTATCAGTGCTGTAATAACCTAAGCTGTATGAGTTAGATCCTAGATGGGCTATACCAGCTAACATCTTCCAAAGCTTCAGGGCACCTTCCATGTGGCCAAACCATCATGCATCTTAAGCTGAGCTGACTAAAAAGTGGTTTGGGTGCCAAGCTCTTCAGAGCTTTCATGCCAACTGAGAAATGCAAGCTAAGCCCCGAGAGGGCAGTGCTAGGAAAAGAAAAGTACATGTCCACACTCTGGCATATAAACAACACAAAAAACAAGGGGGATGGAGGAAGGAAATGTCCACTACAGCAGTGATCATTCAAACGTCTACTGTTATGGTACGTTTACTTACATAGCTGTACTATGTTCTTCATATTGATCATTGCTGCAGCAGGTTAAGCTATATAGGTAGATTACCATAGCTTAGAACAACTGGGAGGTAGAAGGGGAAGGGTCCAGAAGTCCTTGGGGAATGGTTCTAGCAAAGCCTGTGCTAGACGTGGAAAGGAATATAGTTTATAGTGCCTTGTAAAAGTATGCACAGAGGAACAAACATATTGCTACTTCTAGAATATGTCTAAATTCCTGTCCTTTCCAAAAAGGCATAGATTTACATGGCTCTGGTAGAGTGTGCCTTGACCATGCCTGGAATAGTTTTGTTGTTGTGGGAGTATCAAAAGGTACTAGCCTTAGACAACCAGTTGGAAATGGTCTGCTTTGAGACAGGTTGTCCCTAATTCTTACAGTCACAAGAAATGAAAAACTGAGCATAAGTTCAAAAAGATAGTGCCTGAGTTGTCTCTCGACATTCAAGTTATGAGGCATTACTTCTCCCTCATTTTAGGTTCCAGAAAGAAAACAGGGAGATGGATAGTTTGGCTTACAGTAAACTCTGATACCAGTTTAGGAATAAAAGAAGGATTAGTTCTCAAAGAAACCCTGACTGTGTGGAAAATGAGATAAGGCTGACCCACCATAAGAGCTTACAATTTGGATACTCTTTTTTCAGAAGTCAGAGAAATTAGCAAAACTGTTTTCTATGTTAAGAATCTCAAGTCAAATGAATGAAGTGTTAGCACGTCTAACACAAAATTAAGATCCTGAGGAAGAGCCACCAGTTTTCTGGGGTGCCTCTTATGAAGCAGCCCTTTCAAAAAGATCTTGACATGTGAATGCATTGATATAGGATAATCCATGTGCAAACATGCCGAAATTAACCTTGATCGATAAATAAGAAAAGAAAAGTCAATAGCCTTATAAGACAATGAGCCAAGCCCAATAAATTACTCCATTATAGTAGGAAACATATATAGCGTCAGAGAAACTGACAGTTGAGAAGTTAAATGCTTATTTTTTTGTCTCTTTTTGATAGGAAAGTTTGGTCACACAGGCTTAGTATTGCCAACAACAGCTTCCACAGAGATGGATACAGCATTCTAGCTAAGCAGGGACACATTCCTTGCCCTTTTTCCTATAACAACAAAAGTGGCTCTCCCTTAACCACTGAGAGGACTCCAACAACCACAGAGAACATGGCTAATCCCCAGACCATGGTGTCTGTATGGACAACACCAGAAGGATCCGAGGAAAAAGAAAAGTTGTCTGAGGAACCAGCTTTGGCCACAACAAAGTCACCCACCTGCAGCTCAGGCAAATTACTAACCTGTTGTGGTGCAAAGGCTGCTTAGTTAACCTTTTCTTTTTGTTGCTGGAAGACAGTCCGGTGAAGGTACTTTGTTTCATGGTCAAGCAGAAAATGGTGCTTGCTTCCCAGGAAAGCTAAACAGCAATAGCCAGTAAAACAGGAAAGTTACAAAAAGCCACTTTCCTCAAAAAAACACAGTAAAAAGCACTTTAAATACTTTCCCCATCACTCAAAAGTACAATAAACACAGTTTCTCCGTAGAAAAAGTAGTTTTCAACAAATTTTAACAACTTTTTACTACAAAAGTAAAAACGTGTGCTCCTGTTTAAAAGTTCATAAAAGTAATATGACTGTCAATAAAAATACTTTTCCATAACTTTAAAACAGTTGTTTTTCCACAAAAAGTTTAAATACCAAAAATGTAATACAGAAGTTTTTTTTCCCCCTCAAAGGAACTTATTGTCCCAGTAATGGAATAGTGTTAGCTGAGTGTCAGTCCTCAAAAATCCACAGAAAAATGGTGTTTTTGGTGGCAGAAAAATTCTGAAGGGCTTTGTGCCCAAACCACTCTTTTTAATCAACTCATCTCAAGGTGACTAATGGCTTGGGTGAATGGAAGGTGCTCGGAAGCTTTGGAAGCTGGCTGGCAGTGATCAGTATGATGAACATCTGAACTGTGCCTATTCCCTCTGTGTATTTATTGCATTTATCTGTAACAGAAGTCTGTCAAGTTTGCCTATTAGCTATTTTGTATGTGAGCTCTGTCATTGGTTTAATCTGTAACACTTGTATATGTAAAATTTGTTACTGTGTACCTACTTTGTCTATAAAAATATTTTTTTTGTATAGCCTACTGGAATTTTTCTTCTTGCCCCCCCCCCCCCCCCCAATCTGGAAAATGGACTGTGCCAGTGGGGCTAATTTAGTTAACAAAGAAATGAATGCAAACAAAGTAGATAGAAAGATAGATACATGGAGATATATAGAGAGATGTAATGTTGACCCTTAGGCAGTAGGTGGCGAGATTGTATCTTGAGTATTACATCTAGCATTGCAGACGCACTTGGCAGGAAGACAGCAAAACTGATGCATTCCCAGCACAATAAAACATATGAAAATTAACTAGAAAAAAAACACAATAAATATAATCTTAGACTAAAATACATTAAAAAAAGAGTATATTCCTCACATACAGTGTAATTGTTGATTGCTGAGTTCTTCCTGTTGAGGCAGTGGCATTCAAATGTTGAAAAAAGTCTAAAATGGATAATATGTATGTTACATTAATCTTATTACAGGTGGGAAATAATATGATGTTGCTTGCCTATGATCGGTTTATCTCTTATCCAGTACATAGAAGATATTCAGACTAGGTGGGGCATGTTCTTCACCTGCATTTAAAGATTATATTTGTATTTTTCTACAAACAACATTATAATTTTTGCTTAGCTTTTATTAGCTCATAGATTAATATAAAGTTTATATTTTTACCTCACAGTATCACTGCTTCATAAAAGTTGTCTATACAAATGAACTTTGTAAGAAAGATGTTTACCAATAAAAAAATACTTTATGAAGATATAAGGTTGTCTGCCCAGGAACGAGATGAGAATGTATTCCTCAGATAATATCAAAGGATCATAGGATCATAGGAACTTACTAGGCCCCTTACAACCCTAGCCAAGTTCTACCCTTATTTCCACAATCAGCATCAATTGCCCCTGTCCAAGAGGGACACAGGTGGAGCCCCCAGGGTGAATTTATGGTTACCCATCCAATTGTCCAGACTGAGTTTGAAGAGGGCCAATGAGGTGCTCTGTTTGACATGTAGTGGGAGTCCATTCTAAAGGTGTGGTAACCTCTGGGAGACAAATCTGTCCCTCCAGCAGGTTCTATTAATGTCGCATACTAGGTTAAGGTCTTTAGAGTGAGTAACCGGTGTACCATTTGAATTGTGGATATGCAGCATTTCCAATAAAGCAGGGTCAAAGATGGCCTTATATGCAGGGCATAGATTGCCTCTGAGTAGCATGTATGAAACAGAATAAAGTGACAATGATTTCAGATGATCTACATAGGACAGATGCAAGACCTTGAATTTTCCTTCTGAAGAACCTTTGCCTCCAATTGCTGCAGGTACTTGGAAAGGTACAAACCAAAAGGGGCGTTGTACTCAATTATTGGCCTGATGAGGGAAAAGTACAGAGAGGTTATAACTTCTTTTTTTTCTGGATGCAATGCCCTTACGTATGAGATGAGCAATATAGAATGCCCTTCTTACCACTGTGGAGACATGGTGATCAAATGTAAGGTTGCTGTCAACGTGTGCCCAGGTCTCTCACCACTGAGTGGGTACTTAGAGTGTTGTTATTGATGTGGTAGTTAGCAGGAACATCGCACTTACTGAAAGGAATGATAACACATTTTTTGCATTGAGTTTAAGGCCATGACTTTGGCACCAATCATTTGTTTGTGTAAGACCCTCTTGTAGGATGTTGACGTCGTTTGGAGATTCTATGACCACTCCCAGTTTGCAGTCATCAGCAAACTTTGTCAGCCACAGACCTTTAGTTTTAGCTTGTACTTCAGAAAAGTAGATTCCAAACAGTAGTGGTCCCAGGACTGATCCCTGTGGAACACCACTGGTTACAGGTCAGCTGTTGGAGGTGGATTCCCCTATTTTGACTATATGGGTTCTATCAGTGAGCCACTTAGCGACCCATCTAATGATATAAAGTTTGATACCTAGCTGGGTGAGTTTGTCAATGATGCCTGAATGGCATACCTCTCAGCTGTACAGATTTTTGCAGAATGTCCAGATTTTTGCCTAATATTTTTGGCCCATTTCACACAAAATTGTGTTTTTCTGGAAAATCACTGGGAAATCACTGACGGTTAAAGTCAGAAAATAATGACAGACATTTGAGTTTCAGATTTCATATCATTCAGAAAATTCATTCTAATGCAAAACCTGTTATTCTGTCAATTTTCTAAGTTTGCAAGAGCAATATTTAAAAAAGTGTCCCTATTTTTTGGGCTTTTGACCCCTCTTTATTGATGGCTTTGTCCAGATTTCTTGATCTAAGAGATTGAGAGTTATCTTATTGGTAAGGTACATGATGATTCGATCCATGACCTTGCAGATAAGGCTAGTCAGGCTAATAGGTCTATAGTTCCTAGGGTCAGTGGAAGTACCACCTTTGTGCAAGGGGATAACGGTGGCAGTTTTCTATTCAGATGGGACTAAACCAGTGCTTAGACTATGATTTAAATGTGTACCCAGTGGTGTTGCTAATTCTTGTTTGAGCCCATGTAAGACACAACCTGAGATGTTATCAGGTTCCATAGATGCTGTATCTTTGGCCTTAGAGAGGGCATTTATGACCTGCTCTTTAGAGATACAAGGTAGACGACAGGTGGTAGGGCTGTCATGGGGAATGTGTGATGGGAACGGGGAGTGATGTAACTAAGGTACACCTTATGGTTGTCCTTAGTTGAGGAAGCTAATTTGGATTCATTGGCTTCATTGTTTGCATTGGAGGACTTCACAAGAAGTCTTATTTGCTTATTTAAGCTGAGGAGGGAGTGTTACCAGTTTAGGGCTCACTCCTTCTTACGCTTAGACAGCAATTTCTTCCTCTTATTGTAATGCCTGTTAATGGCAGTTGTCCACCAAGTAGGTTTGCTCTTCCTTGAGGAGCTTGTTGTGGTCCTATCAGGTACAGCCAAGTCAATGCAGTTATACAGGTGTTTGTATAAAGCCCTGGTGTAGAACTCAGCATAGTTTCCAGTTCCATCTGAGTGGGGAGGTGCAGTAATGCTATTTATATTATACTGTAAGAGGTTATAGTCTGCTTTGGAGAGGTTTTTTAGTTTACTTGCTGCTGGGGGGAGGGGTCCGGTGTGATAGTTACTTCGAATGAGACTGATTTGTAGTCAGATCTCACTAGAGAATACCTCACAGTGGGGGTGCTACAGTGGTCTGCCATATTGGTAAGCACCAGATCCAGGATGTTGGCACCCCTTCTGGAGGTGTCAACCAGCTGGTTCAAGGCACTGGAGTTAATGAAGTTAAGGAACCATTGGGTATGTGAGTTAGAGCACAAGTAATTTTCCCAGTCAATGGATGGGTAGTTAAAGTCACCCAAAACCATGGTGTTTGGATGTATCTTGATAGACTCAAGTAGATCCAAATTGATAGAGTGGGTATCCTGATTCATGGAGGGGGTCCTGTAGCTGGCAATGACTTGAATAGATGTCCTACCAACAGTTAATTGCACCTGACGTATCTCCAGGGAATCATACTGTTTAACCAATCTGGAAGTGTATGTATCTTTAATAAATATCAATGCACCGCCTCTTTTTGTTTTCATGCCTTCAGTTTGTGGTCTGAACATGTGGAAGGAGGTGTAGCCTGGTATGGTTGAGGTGCTCTCCACAGCCTTGAACCAGGTCTCCGTGATTGTACAAATGTCTATGTCTTCCAAGGTGAGGACTGCTTCCGGTGGGTGCAGTTTCATGTTAAGACTCTTAGTGTTTAGCAGCATAACCCTGAGGTTGTTTTTAGATGGAGTTTTTACTCTGGGAATTTTGTTCTTGAGACACTGCCTCAAAAAGGCACTATGGGAGTGGCAAGAGCCTTACCCAATAGCAAAATCCCAGGGGTGACAGATGAAGACCATCTCTGGCAAAGCATTGAGATCTGTCGATCATGTCATCCCAGGCTGACAGATACTGTATCCCCTTAGGATGACACCAGAAACTAAGCCAATTATTGAAGTCAATCATTTTCTGTTTGTATTGAGGCATCAGAGACCTCAGTCATGTTTCTCTTCATATAGTCAAGAGTGGCATGTCTCAAGTCATTCGCACCAACTTGGACTATGACAAAGTCATAACAGTACCTGTTTTTGAGAGACTTGAATGAATGTGCAATATGGCGGATCCTAGCACCTGACAGACAGCTGACCATGACCTTCTCCTTATCTAGCCTGGTGAGAGGGACATCTTAGTGTCTCACGATGGAATCGCCTATGACTAAGATGTTTGGTTTTGTGTTTTGCCTTAAGGGCTTGACAGCTGAGACACTGGTGCATGAGCTATTATGTGTATTGTGTTCTGCAGAGGAAGTATTGTGTGTAGCGTGCTTGTGTTTGTGTTTGGGAGGTCTCTGGTGCTTAGGTATGTTTCTGGTGAGGATCTCCGCATACATAGGTGTGATGTGGGTTTAGGTGGAGTCGGATGTGAGGTGGGCATACTGGCAACCAGCTCATTGTCATATGTACTGTCTGATGTGTGAGAGTGCATGGATTCAAGTTTGTTAATATAGCTGCATCTCTCACATCTTGTGTTTGTGTGGACTAGGATTAGAGGGTTGTCGGTGAACATGAGGCAGTTGCTACACTGCCTCAGGATGCCCATGTCGACCAAGCTGGCTGTAGAAACTGTGGGAAATTGTCTGTCCACAATGTTAGGTAAATTTATATGGTCAGGAAAAGAGGCCACACTTAGCAATGGCTACAGTGTAAGAGGTGTGTTGGTACCTCTGAGACTAGGCTTTGTGTTCCACCTGATAGTAGAGCAGAGCTGTGAAAAAGCTCTGGAGGACCACAAGTAAAGTGCTAAGGGAAAATTTAACAAGAAAAATGTTTGCATCTATTACCACCAACAGTAACCACCACTATGCAGCAGTGCACAATCGTGTGCTACATGCAAACAAGTGCAAATGCAGGGCTTAAATAAAACAAGAAATAACCCTTTTAACTCAAACTAGCCAGTAAGGACGCTCTCTCTGAGCTCTAGTCCAGTCACCTTTGATTAGATGGGACCAAGACAGCACTGTCTTCCCACAAGAGTGCAGAAAGGCCTTCTCCAACAAAGATGGCTTGAATTTAATGCTCAGAAGTTACAAATCAGACATAGAAACAGAAAACCTTGAATTGGGCTATGCTACAGCTGAACTAGTACAGTATACAGTAAAATGTGGCAAAAACTCCCATTTCAGACAATTCAAACAGACAGTAATTCAAATACAATTTAAAGTGCTTTATAAGACCAAAAACAGCCACTTACAGCTAGTTGGTAGCTATGGCTGCCTCAGATCTTTCAGTATCTCGGTGAAGTGCTGGTTTTAGTGCTCAAGTGATACAAAAGAATCTAGATTCAGGAAGTCTGAATCAAGGCTATGCTACAAAATGCAGGAGCACCAGAAATCCAAAGTGCATAAGATCACAATCACAACATAAAAAAAAACAGTTTAAAAAAGCAACAATTCAGTAGACTACTGTCCTCAATTTAATCAGGCTACTGACAAGCAGTAATGAATGTGGCAGAATAAATGCAGCTGAACACTTTTAAGTACAAGCAGCAAAAGCAGCAAAATAAAGTAGGAAGAGGCACAAATACAGTAGGAACAGCTGGATACAGTGTATTTTTAAGTAGAAAGGGAGGAAACAGAAGATAATTTAATGTTAAGAAGCAAAGGGGTGGGCCTTCACAAATGATCTCACTGTATTCAGTAGAATGAGTTGATGTAAAGGGACTTTGAGGAGTGTCCAATATCAAATGTATAGTGGAGATGGGCAACTCAAAAGCCACTAAGCTTTAAGACCACAACATCAATTAGGCCAGTGGATGGGAAAAACAAAAAGGAGACGGAGATCAGAACAGAGGTAAAGATTCAGTTCACTAAGCCTAAAATACAGTTGCACAGTTTAAACAGATATGCAGAAAATATTGTTTTAGTTAATCAGTAGTGCAGAAAGCAGTTGAAAATAAGCACTTATCTTCTGTAGTCTCACAGCAGGTTTTTGGAAAACAGCAGAGCAAGGGTAGAAGGCCTAACTCACTGCAGCTTTGAGCAGTCAAGCACAAACCAGTTCAAAGACTGGCTATTTAAAGCAGAGAAACAGGAGCCAGCCAAAGTTCAAATTATCCAATCAAAACACCCTAAACAGAGCCCTGCAGCAGTAACTCTAGCTAGATCAGACCAAACTGCAATGTCCTCCTATGAGGGCACAGTTAAGGTTCTTCAGACAAAGGATTAACTGTTTAGAAGCTCCAAAGGTCACAAATAGTACTAGATTCAGCAAACCCTGAACCTAGTCTATGCTAGTGTTTTTCAAGTGTAGGAACAAGTAAAATGAACAGTAATTATTATAGTTGTGACAGGAATTCAATTAGCAAACAATCTAAAAAATGCAGTAAAATACAGTTTCACAGTTTAAACAAACAGATATGCAGCAAATAGTGTTTTAGTTAATCAGAAATGCAGAAAACAGTTGAAAATAAGCACTTATTTTTTTGTAGTCTCTCAGCATGTTTTAGAAAACAGCAGAGCAAGGTCAGAAGGCCAAAGTCTCTGCAGCTTTGAGTAAACAAACAGCCGGAAAAGATCCCTCCCACTAATTTAGGATGATGAACCAAGTGCCCATATCATCTGTGAAGCAAGCATAGCTAGTAAGAACTTATGTAGTATATCTAAGTATATCAGCAGTGAGATTCAATCTCCACAACAGAGAGACTTCTCATTCCCATCAATTCACTTCAAGGTAGTTCACTCAGAATGTATGCACATATTACTAGCTACTTTTTATTTCTGCAACAAGCATGCGCTAAATGTTTCCAGGACTTTATTATGCACTAACTGTTTAAACCACGTAAAATAATTCATGACCACAATTCATAGTCGACACATTTTCAGACCCTTTGCCATTAGCAGTAGCTTTTTTTACTTTGTGAATCTCCCCATCGGGGGGGGGGGGGGTGTCATACACTTGGACAGTTTATTCTGTTCCAGTGCATCAGTATATGCATTAAATCCAGATGAAAAAACATTTGAAAAATAACTATGCTGAGTAGAACAAATGGAACTTAAGCCTGCTTAAAGGATACTCACTCACAGCAACCAAAAATAATGCTCATTGCTAATTAGGGTAGTGGCAATAATCACCATTCAAATATACACGATTATCACTCACCTTCTACACCTTTCCCTGCTGCCAAAGCAGCAATAGAATCTGGTCTAAGTTTATAAGTAACAAATCTTATCAAAATGTGCTGCATCTTTTTTACATACCACACTGGATGAAGCATGTAAAGTTTGTGGGCTCATTTAAACGTTATCTTCCCCAAAATGCTGTGCAGGCCGACTAGCAAGATTATATTGAACAAAGTGCAAACAATCTTGAATTTCCTTTTCAGCTGTTCCAGTGATTGCAATACTTTTCAGATTGTCTCTATCCTCTACCTCTATTTTTGCCAAAGTTTCTGTTCCAGTGAATATGAATTCATACTTTTCTTCAAATCCAACATTTTCTTTTTCAGGGAGTTCATGGATCTATCCTTTTTGAATAAGTTTCTTTAACCTCCATTATGACTTTCAAGTTCATTGACTGTGAGCTCACTTTATCTCACTTAAAAATGTTTTTTAAGTCAGCCCTAAGAACTTCCACCCCAGCTTTATTAAGCATATCTAACTTGTACTGCAGCTCTGCTACTCACAATTCACTTACCATATTTGACTCCTGCATTTGACAGATGCAACTTTTCAAACTGCTTGCTTACTTTACTTTAAGCTTTCTTGTCAGACCAGGTCATGAAATAAACTTCTGGTTACTTCACTGAGCACAACCACTATAGAAGTCTTTAAGTTATACACTGTAAATCCACATTTTTTACATTTTTATTATTTTGATTTTATCATTGTTTACATTCAAATACACCATCACTTATGGTCTTCAGATTTACCATGTAGGACTGACACCATCATTATCAAAATAAACATCTGTAACACCATACAACATAGTGAAGTGATTAAAACCAATAACATGAGATATAGTTAAGTGATTACATAATCAGCCTAGCTGTATTCAGATGTCATATCTCATTCTAGCCTCATGCAAGAATATACTATCATTTTCCTATTTCTCCAGCTGTCTTCCTGTCTATCCCTCCAAGTAAGAATCACCACTTGCTTTCTAACATCACCATTTTTAGCTTTTTTCCTTCCACATATTGTTTAGTCCTTACCTGTCTGCCATCAGCTTCAGTCTTTTTCACCCAATCTTTGTCCCCCTAATACCCTATATACCTGCTGTTGCACTATTCTCACAGTACATGTTTCCTGTCCTCTTCTCTTCCATGTCACCTCTATAAAACTCTTAATATGTTCTTCCATTATTAGGATTTCCATCCTTTCCTGCCAGTGACCATCTCTGTCCATCTTCATCATACTAAACAAAAATCCCAGGCATTTGGGTACTTTTCCCAGTCACTTCTCTCCATACTTCCCAGGCTGTTTCCATACCCTGCTAACCTCCTTACACTTCCACCACATATGAATTTGGTCCACATTACTCTCCCTAAATCTGAAGCAATTAGCTAAAGCACACCAGCTCTCCTTGAATATCCCAGTCAGGGTCCTGTACTACCTATCAAATAGTCTTCAGTATCCATATCTTACCAATCCTATATGGCTTAACACCTTTACCGGCATGCATACCCCTTCCCAAAAATAATCCTCCTCCTGTCTCCCCTCTTGCTTTGACCATTGCACTTGTTAGATGTCCATAGCTCCCCTAAACTCTAGCTAGCTGTAGAAAAGCAATCTTTCCCTTCTCATCATCTTTTCTTATACCTTCCCTTCTTTTCTCTCTTTTGGTCTCCTGTTTACCCATCACTCCTACTTGATTCCTTCATTTTAACACTCAGTCTCTCTTAAAACAAGTTTCCTTCCAGAATTACACAAAGCTGATGTATTTCAAGATATTCCCATTCCCATATTTTACTCACCTTCCCTACCTGCCTCGAATACTTAAGCTTTCTATTTTCCCATCTGTGAACTACTTGGCCTACCTCCCCCATCAAGTCCCTCTGTACATTTCTCAAACTCATCTCACCTGCCCTGTTTTATCGTATATTGGCTCCTGTGCAGCCTTCCTTTGATCCTATATATGTCACCATATTTTGCTTTCAGTTTCTCTTGCCATAATAACCATTTAAAATCCCTATTTCCTGTCCCCTAACCAAGATCACTATGCTAATATCCTCTATATATCTTCTAAAGTCAGGTGTTCAACACCCACCTTCCTTTCTCTCTGCTCTTGTTCTTTTTTTGCACAACCTTTATCTACATACTTCCATATAAATCTATCACACA
The DNA here is from genome assembly GCF_019279795.1 of Protopterus annectens. Lineage (NCBI taxonomy): Eukaryota > Metazoa > Chordata > Ceratodontiformes > Protopteridae > Protopterus > Protopterus annectens. The sequence continues at coordinate 1,710,638,288 of NC_056725.1, forward strand.
CTTTTTGAATTTCTACCAATACTATCTTTTTTTGTTAAACACCTTTACTGAATTATCACTTGTGACATAGGCAAACTTGCATTTCTATATAAGTAAACAAAGCATATTAACAAGTTCACATTTACAAACATATATCACATATATTCTTCTATACAATATAATCCATCCAGCATTGCATACATCATTCAATTCCTGCCTTTCTTTAAACATCATTCCTCCTCTTGAACATTTTTCTGCATGTATTGTTCCCACAATTTCCATTTTTTTGTGTGTGTAATTTGCTCATACCCTCTTCTAAAGATCCCACTTCCTGTTCTTTTATTTATGTTACAATTTTACCTACTTCAAGTGCAGTTGATTTAGACTTTGATTTCCATTTTCTAGTACTTATTATTTTTGCAATCACCAGAATTAAATTTAAGATGGACTTACTATTTCTAGGCATTTAAAATCCTGTATCCCAGCTCAAAATATAATTTCCTTATTTACACTAAATTGCTTACCCAGTAGTCCTGACAAAGTACTCTGTAGGAAATCTTTAAATTCTGCCAACTCATTACACTCTCTGAAAGCATATGCTCCCAGGTACCTCTTTCTTCCCCATCCCACATCCAATACTTGCCATTTACTGGAGGAAAAATTCTTTGGAGTCTGCTTGGGGTATAAAAGTACCTATGCAAACACTTCAAGCAAAAATCTGAAATCCTCTAGACTTTGTTGCATAATTGGGAGCCATGCATATGTGTTCCTACTGTTTCTTTGTGAATTGCTTATCTAATCTCTCCTCCTAATATTTTCTGACTTCTTCTGTTATTGTTCAATATTTTATATGCCCTAATAATGATTCCTTTTTTACCAGCAGCTTCTGTTCTAGATTCAGCCAAAGACTCAGCCAGTGTAGATTTTCACTTAGGATTCCCCCTATCCCTTTCTCCTTGCCTAATTCTTTGCCTATTCTTTGATATCAATCCCTGATAGGGAAGGCAGTCTCAGTCTCCAGTCCAAAATGTCTTCTTGGCCGCTTTCCATTTTATTAGTTTTTCCCTCTCTAATTACTTGTTCCCAATACCTTAGATCCTTTGCTGGCTTCCTTCAGTAAATTCCAGCCCCTTCTTGCTTATTCTCTGTGCCGCTAATTTCAGTCGTCCCTATCAGATGTCTCTCCTTTTTTGCCTTCTTGTGTTGGCTTTGTTATTTGTATACTTTCTACTACTTTATGAATATAATATTCTGTATGATTGTTATTACTCTCCTAAAAGATCTGCATCCAAAATCCCATTATCCCCTTATTTCTCAAAATTTCCCCCGCTTCTTCATCATCTCTTTCCACATTGTATTGTAGTTTCTGCTTGTGTTATGTATAAGAGGCTTCACTGTATAGATCTGAAATACCCCTTCAAATCAGGTAATCCTAAACCACATTGTTTTATTGGAAAGAGCAACTTATCATGCACAAATCTTGCCCTCTTTCCCTCCCAGATAAAATCCTTCAACTTTTTAATAATTACTATCAGCAACATCTCCTCTGGATGATAAAAATATGCCTGACCTGTGTATAAAACTGTTTGAATTTTTCTATCCATATCCATAGGCAAGAGCTACTAGTTTCTCAGTTTTTGTATTATCTTCTGTTTAATCTCTTCCCCCATGTCCTTAGCTGCCATAACAGAATCCTTTTAACCCCTACTCCTAAATATTTAATTTTATCATGCCCCTATATGTATAGGGTTCCTATTAAATGATCGAAGACTCATTCTTTCAAATGCGTCTTGATCGAACTTGAAAGCACGAAAAGGCAAAATAGCGAAATGGCATATAAACAAATTCTTTCCCTGGGAAAAAAATTGCTTGGCCGCTTCCATTACTTTGCCATTTTTGTGACTGTAGTGCGATCTCGGAGTTGGTATATTTAAGGGATCTATATTAGAACACCGAACGTTTCAAATTTTGAGTGTTCTAATATCGAACCCTATGAATCAAAAATTTAAAACATCGAACATAGAGAACAGCAAATTTTTTTCCTAGGGAAAAAATTTGCTGTTCCAAAACACATACATGCAACACAAGCACACCAAACAAACAGCAATCCACACAAATACACTTAAACTCTTACACCTAACCCATACACCACTAACTATCCACTTACCGTAACCCAAACCCTAACCCTAAGGTCCATCACTATCGCACAGTCACCTCAGCTGCGCCCTAACCCTAACTCACCTACCCCGCTCTAACCCTCACGTCCACACAATCGCACACTTACCTGAACCCAACCTGTAACTTTCCACCACAGTGCTGAAAATACCAAAGCAACAGAAATGGACAACCGATTTCTTTCCCTAGGAAAACATTTGATTTTCTGTTTCTTCGATATTTTCAGCGTTCGTTGAAAACAGGTCAATATTAGAACACTCGAAATTTTGAACATTCGGTGTTCTAATATATACCCTATATAAGTAGGGGAGTGTGGAGGGGCAAAGCCCCCCACTTTATGTAATGTTTTAAACTTTTTTTGTTTTGTTTTGTGGAACAGCAATTTTTTTCCCTTGGAAAAAAAATCACTGTTCTAAGTGTTCAAGATTGTAAGTTTTCACTTACATGGGTTTGATAAATCATTTGCTTTTATAAGCGTTCGATGATTTAATATAGACCCAATGTATATGGGTATTGCTGAACCAATTCAATTTGTGGGTACATAGTTTACTGCCCTTGTTTTCGCTTCATTAATTTTACACCTGAAATAAACTGGAACCGTCTCATAATGTTCCACAACACTGAGATGTCCTTTTCTGATTTTATCTGGTACAAGATAATATCATCTGCAAATAAAGCCAACCTAATTAACCTTATTATTGTATCCTGAGATGCAAATGATTCCATTGCCCTGCTCATATAATCCCAGATTATTCTGTTGAATGCTTTCTCTGTGTCAAGAGCCACCAACAACAGCAACATTTTCTTATGTTCTGCTTCCCTCTGGATCATTATTGTTGTGTTAATGTTGTCAAATGTTTGCCTCCCCTCCACAAAAGCACATTGATCCATATCTATCAATTTTGGCAACACCTTTGCAATTCATTTAGCTATCATAGACATAAACAGTTTATAATCATGATTTAGAATTGAAATGGGCCTACATGAAGCTCTGTCTGATGGGTCTTTACCATTTTTAGGTATTACAGCCACCACAGCTTTTTCCCCATGATTTTGATGCTTCCCCTACTTTTAAAATGCTGTTAAACAAAACCTTTCAGATCATTTTCAGTTTCTTCCCTCCTAACTTCCAGACATACTCAGGAATACTATCTGTTCCTGGTGACTTTGCTCCAGATTGATTACACATCACTGTTTTATTAGTTGTTGAGCCTCATCTTCCTCTAATCTTTGCATAATTAAGTCTTCCATAAATAATCTGTGTAAGGTCATTTATTGGAAAGATCAATGACTTGTATTATCACTATATCAGTTTACTTATAGGATTCTCCTCTGCCCTCATCTCTGTTCACAGAAAGCAATAGTGCCCAGTAGGAAGAGTTAGGATTCTTTATGTATTACTTTTTTCATTCACTTAAGGAAACTTTACTTATGTATCACTTTTTTCATTCACTAGATACATGTCCTTTCGATATGATTAACATATATTTATTTCACACAATAATTACGATTCTTTCCTATTTTGCATATGTAACATTCTTCATCATGTTCCTTTACCACACCTTTTCTGCTACAACCATTTCTATATTTTTAATTTCATTATCCCATATCTTAATATATAACAGTTCCTCACACCAGCATTTCCATGTATTCCATAGTTATAAACAATATCCTGCCCATATTTTCTATTACAATTCTATCCATATTTATATAATTTCCATACCATATCATATTCATATCTGTTCTCCTAAAACACACATAATCATACTGTTCTTTAAACTTCTGCCAAAGCATTTAAAATGTTTCCATGTCAAGAAAGTACATTCACTGCATTCTTCAATTATACATACTTTATGTATCTTTTTTTTCTTTTTGCTTGTATTTCACGTGTCCGTTCATGAGTAGTATATTTAATAATAGTATTCACAAAAATCTGAATCCTCACATATTTCTTTAAAACTTTCCTGTCTCTTTGTAATTTATTTTTTCACTTCCTCCTTTAAACCTTTTCATGGGTTAGTATAATTTTGATGTTCTTCATATTGATCACTGTTGCAGTAGCCTTAGCTGCATGGTTATATCCCACACAGGATATAACAGCCAGCTTGCATCCCACACAGCATATAACAGCCAGCAAGCTTCCAACGCTTCAGGACATCTTCCACATGTCCAAACCATTAGTCAGCTCAAACCGAGCTGACTAAAAGAAAAGTTTGGGAATGAAGCCCTTCAAAGCATTACTGACAATAAAGAGTACACTCCTCTGAGGCTTTCAAGGATTGATGGTTGGTGACTGCTTTCCTTTCCTGGGCAGATAAGTTCTCTTTGGCTATACAACTAAGAAAGAATAGCAGTGATTTGCTGTTTAGCAATGTTAGACACTAAGATGTTTAATTCAAAACATATTGTTCTTCTAGGAGTCAGCTTTGCAAATACAAACAGCTACACGTATAAAGTAGAATTAATTTTCTTTATTTGAAGTCTTCATTCAGTCCAAGGCAGATGAATGCTCATCTGCTGTCTGTATCTGCAAAGATGACTCCTAGGAGAACAATACATTTTGAATTACACAACTTGGTGTCTGACATTGCCAGAATAATAACAAATTACTGCTACCCTTTCTTAGTTGTGTAGTTATTGTTTGACCTGCATGGTGGGGATTTCCCCACCAACCTGAGGTTTAAGCAAGTTAGACTTTAGGGTACCATCAGTGCTTCTCTGTGATGAGTTTCCTTTGGGGAAAAAACTTCAATTTTCTTAAATATATTGTAGTTTTATTACTTTCCTCTTCCAAAAATTTATTTTAAAGCTAGGAGTGTTGTGTTTTAATGGACTATCTTGAGACTGTAATTTTTTTTAAACAGAGAACTTGTTTTTTTCTGCCAGTTTAAAAGTAATGTTGACTAACTGAAAGCATATTTTTCTGTGGAGAAACTGTATTTATTCTTCTGTTATTGGGCTGCCATAGTGTTTTAAATTTGCTCTGCCAACAAAGTAACTGATGTAGACTGGTAGTCGTACCGGCATTTGCTTCTTGTCTTCACTGGGAAAGAGGCATCATATTCTTTTTGACCATGGAACAGATTGCTGTTCTCATGGTTGGTCCTTGTTCCAGCCACAAAATGAAAAAAATAAAGTAAACTGCATTTGCTGCTACAGCAGGCTAGCAATTTGCCTCACCCTCTGGTGGGTGACTGCTGTGGCCATTTGTTGTACATCAGAGCACCTTTGATAGGTATGAAAAAAGTGTGTACTTCTGCAACTTTGATTTTCAGAATTTTAAATTGCTGGGCTCATATGTTAAAGTTTATTCTAACAAATTGTGAAAGTATGAGGAATGCTTTACTGGCAATTTCTTCTTGTGAAGAAGAAGCTGCTTTAAATAATTTAGTTTCTTCTTTTGCACAGGTCACTATTCATTGTTTGCAGTGTGTGTATGACTCTGCTGGCATTTCTTCCAGGGCTGTGGTCACTGGTACTGCTTTAAAGAGGTTTGCTTAGCTGCATTCTCAGAACCTCCCAGATGATGTAAAAAATGAGATTTTAAATTCTCCCTTGGATAGAGATTTAGTGTTTGGTCTCTCTGCTGCAGAGGTCATCAAAAAGTGTGATGAAATGGGCAAGCTGATCCAGGAACTCTCTAAGATTTTTCAGTCCTCCTTTTCCAAATTGTCCAAGGGATTTTCTTTCTCCTCATCTGATTTTAGCAGAAAAAAAAACAGAATAAACAGTCTTAAAAAGAAGTCTCAAACCTCTCAAAACCAAGGACAGTCCAAAGAGACCTTGTGACCCCCCCACACCCCATCCCACCCCACCCTGACCCCTTTACTCTTTCAAAAAGTCTGAATCTCCATTTTTTCTTTGGCAACAGATTGTTTTAGACAAATGGGTTCTGAAAATCATTTATCAGGGTTACAGATGGCAGTGGGAGAAAATTCCTTCTTTCCAGGGGCTCACTCCTCATCCTTTAGATCAGAGTCTTTTGTTTTCAGCTGTTCTCTATGACATGCTGTCCCACAGAGAGACAGGACCAGTTCTTCCTTCCTAGGTGAGGAAGGGGTTTTATTCAAGGATGTTCCTAGTGCCAAAGAAAGAAAGAAAAATGCTTGGAGAAGAGTTCTGGAACTTTCTTTCCTAAAGCTGTTTGTGGTAGTGCCCAAATTCAAAATGATATCACTTCCAACCTGTTACCTCTTCTTTCTCATTCAAGTTTCCTGGTAACACTAGATTTAAAAAAAATGCTTATCATCGCATCCCTATTCATCCAGACTTCAGATATTTCTTATGGTTTTGTGTGTGTCTGGATCAAATTATCTGTTCTCTGCTTTACTCTTTGGACTATCCACTATCCACAAGAGTGTTCGCAAAGTGTCTAGCTCCAGTTATAGTTCATTGCAGGCTACAGGGCATCCACATTTTTCCATATTTAGATGACGTATTTATCTTTGCAAAGTGTTTTTCAAAATGTCAGGAATTTCCCTCTCTTGGGTGGTGAAAGATGTCTTGCACAAGGTGGGATTCCAAGAAAACATTCAAAAGTATTTTTTGACTCCCTCACACAGGATTGTGTTCCTTGGATGCCAGCTAGATACCCCATTTCAATGAGCTTTTCTTCCACAGGGAAAAAATAGATCTTTATTTAAATCTATTTCTAAGGTTTTTACTCAGACTTTGGTCACTGTGAGGGAATGCCTCAGCATTTTGGGTCTCATGGCACTTATGATTCTCATGATACCCCTGTCAAGTCTTCTTTTTTTTTAAATTTCTCCAAATCATTTGGGTTTGTAATATCATGATGGGAATGGACCCCATTCCTAAGTCAATGTATGATTAAAGTTCATGATATTAGTATTGTTTCAATCTTTGACATCAGCCAGAAGTGCTCTTTGCAGCACCTGCAATGTGCCCAGTAATGACTCCTTCTGCAATTCATACAGAGTTACATGTATCTGTAACATATCTAAATACAATTCTAGATTCTTTTTTATAAGACTTATCGCTCCTTTTGCTATTGGAACTGTCTGGGTATCTTTCTTCCACATTACTCTCATTTCTGCCTGCAAATCCTGATATTTTATGACTTTGTGTCTCTGTGTATGCAAGACACTGTAGTCATTGGGTGTGGTGATTTAAATGATCAATGCTACTTTTGTGTTATTTTCATGGACCACTATATCTAGTTTTCTTGCATCTATTTTTTGAACTGTTGGCAATGGGTGATCCCATGTGATGTAGACTTCATTATTTTCTATGTTTTGTGCATCATGTTTCCAGTGTTTTTCATCTACTTTAGTATTATAATGTTTGCACAATCCCCAGTGCAACAGTCTTGCCACATTATTATGCTTTTCAGTATACAGCCCTTTTGCCATTAGTATGTCACAACCAGCAATAAGGTGTGCAACTGTTTCCAATTCTGTTTTATAAAACCTACATTTGCCTGTTTCTCCCACATGTTCAATGGACTTTGTAAACCAACGTGTACGTTGTCCAGTCCACTATCCTGGACTGCCAATATTAACCTTTCATCTTTTAGTTTGAATTTGCCTCTCCTTAATCATTCCTGCTTTTGATCTAGATCTACATAAGGTTGTTCTAGGAGTTTTCTATACTTGCAACTATATTTATGCATTTTCCACATGTCTTGCCTTCTCATCTGATCCTTCACCTTATATTTTTTCTTTTGTTTTTTTTGTTTTTGGTTTTGACACATTCAGTTGCTGCCTGATTTTTATCTACTTCTAGTTTGGTTTCCATTCCAGCTTGATGCCAATATGCTTCTGCTAGACTAAGAAGGGAAGTCATCTTAGATTTATTCTCCTCGTGTTTCAAAACTTTCACTATGTTTGGGTCTTGTGAGGTCAGCAGATAACTATGCAGTCCCACAATTACAGATATGTACATGTAATCAGTTTCAAAGAGGCCTCTACCTCCTTCAGAAGGGGGAAATATAATCTTGGTATGCATTGATTTTTATAAATCATTTGATGAGCATGAAGCATCCTTCTTGTTTTCCTGTCTAATCTATCCTGCACCTTTTGGGGCCAGTCAATCACTCCAAAACTACAAGTCAGGACAGAAAGAGCAAATTGGTTTATTTTTATTTATTTTTTTATTTATTATTTGTTGACCGGGAAAGTCCGACTAGGTTCCACAGAGCCTGTTTTCAGTGGAGGCCCAGGGAGAAATGCTCCAGATGCATGTCTTTGGAATGTGGGAGGAAACCGGAGTACCCGGAGGAAACCCACGCAAACACAGGGAGAACATGCAAACTCCACACAGAAGGCACCCCAGCTGAAACTCAAACTGGAGAACCTCTTGCTGTGAGGCGACAACGTTAACCGCTGCACCACTGTTTATAGCTTGAACTTTGTTCCTAGATGTTAATGCAGTTTTCAGGATTAACTAAAGTCTTCTAAAATATTCCTTACTGAGTTTTATTCACATTTATTCCTGTTTTATTGTTGATATTTCATCAATTCCCAAATATTTATAAACTCCCTCTTGCTCAAGTTCTTTTACATCATATTCTTGTCCCAAACTGGTGTTTTCTTGGTGCTGCAGCTTTCTTGCTTTAAAGGTTGCTTTTACACATTTATCAAGACCAAATGACATTCTTATATCATCTGAAAAAGTTTTGACTACTTGCAGTTGTGCTTTCAGTTCATCATAGCATGTATGATTTTCATGATATCCCTGGCAAGTTTCCATATGAGAAAGATACAGTGGTATCTGAAATCTATTTGGTCCCAGCCTCAACACTATTTATCTTTTCAGATCCCAGTACAGGGGTTTGTCAGGAGAGAAATCTTGTGATGGAGACAACTGATATCCTTAAAGTCAGGTTTCCTGTTTTTCCTCCCTGCTCCAAAGCAGTTAGTCACCACAGATACTTTGGACTTTGCTTGGGGAGCAGCTTCAGGAGGGACAAAAGTGCAGGAGGTGTGGGATACCAAGGACAGACACAAGCATATAAATATCAAGTCGATGCTTGACCTGATCAAGATGCTTAACTCTTTGAAGCATCTTTGGGCCTCAGGATCTCATTAAGTGGTTACAGACAATACCACAGTCATGTGGTACATCAATAAGCAAGGGGGGGAACCAGGTCATACCCTCTTTGCAGACTAACCATGTTAGTTTGGGATATAGCTTCATAGAACAATCTCTCTCTAAAGCAGCCTACATTCCATGAGAGCATCATTTTGTGGCAGACAAGCTGAGCAAGATCAGGGCAGACCTTCACAAATGGAAAATAGATCTGGGCATCTTCCAAGATTTTATCCATCTGTGGGAAGTTGCTCAAGTAGATCTTTTTGGCTCCTGTCTGAACAATCCACTGGTAAAAATTCTGCTCTAGGACTCGATACAAGAAGGCCTGGAAGGCATATGTGTTTTCTTTTCTTTGGACAGGAATGTTCCTGTATGCCTTTCCACCCTTTCACTAATATGCAGGGTACCTCTCTGAAGATAAAGAAGAATCCCCCAAGATCATTGTGATGATTTCCTTCTGGTCCAGGCAACCATGGTTCTCCCTTCTTTTAGAAATGGTGAGGGGCACTTACCACAAGCTTCATCACAGAATGGATCTACTCACACAAGAATAGGGATGTTTGATACACCCAGACATCAGTCACATTCAATTGACTGCCTGGCTGACAGGTTCTTAATTCCTTTTAGGCATCATTTTTCTAAGGACATGCAGCAGGTACTAATGGAGACAAGAAGGCCTGGTACTATAAAGTCATCATATAATAAAGGAGGAACATCAACAGAATTAAACAATTACAGACCCATAGCCATCCTTTCCCCCTGTGTCAAAATTCTGGAAAAATGTATCCACACTCAATTACTACAATACCTATTATCTCACAACCTTATCTCTCCCTCCCAACATGGTTTCAGACCAAAATACAGCACCACCACAGCCCTAATTAATTTCTCTAACACTATCAACCAGCTGAGAAATTCAAACCAGCAAGTAGTATCCATATTCCTAGACATGTCAAAAGCATTCGACACCGTCTCCCATCATAAACTCCTTAATACTCTTACTCACTAAAACTATCAAAGCCTTCCCCCTCCTGGTTCCTAAGCTATCTTTCTGACAGACAAGCAGCACAATCGAAATCCAAACTCTCACCACTTCTGCCTGTCTCAGTTGGAGTCCCCCAAGGGTCCATATTAGGACCCCTCTTTTCACCATCTTCTCTAATGATCTAGCCTCATCCACAACACATGCTAAAGTAGTTCAGTATGCGACTGATCCAACTTTAATCTGCTCAGCAGATACCTTACCAGACCTCCAAATAGTAGCCCAAGCTTTTAATAATATAGAAACATATCTAAGTAAATCACAACTAATCCTCAACCCCAAAAAGACACAGTTAATGCTATTTACCAGTAGCAAACAATCACCGACCACCCCTCCTTCCACTATTCTCTCAGCAAACAACACAGTCATCCAACTAGTTGAGCATACAAAACTCCTGTCCAGTTGACAACAAACTCAGATTTGACCAACACATAGCCACCACAATTAAGAAAGTTCACATCAAACTTGGCTCACTGTACAGAAGCAAGCCATTCCTCACTGACAATACCAGACTAGACATATCCAGAACCTTCCTCCTCTCTACACTCCTATATGCTTTCCCCCTCTTTACCAAATTAAAAAAAAAAATCAGACTTAACCAAATTGGAAACTTGCTACAACAAAATAGCCCGTTTTGCAGCCAACCTTCCCCACCAAACCCACCACTGTATTGCTCTACATAAATTAAATTGGCTCAAGCTACCTAACCTTCTCCATCCCTACCAACTTAAATTCACACACAATATCATCTTCCATCCTGACAGCTCTCCATCCCTCAAGGAACTTGTTGTTCCCTACTCATGCCCATGAAGTCTAAGGTCTGCAGACAGAAACTTTCTCACAGTAAACAAAGCTAACAACACTCACAGTGAAGCCCTATTTTCAAATCATATAGCTAAATTACGGAACTCTCTACCCCACACCCTCCAAAACACACAAGAACTGGTATTGCTCCTATGCCAAACGTGACTGACAAGATATCGATAACTCTCTCAACACACTGTCCACTCCTTACCTCATTTTCTCCCTCTCCTCAGTGTTTATTACTACTCAGAAATAAATATAAAGGAAATGTCATTTGGTCATAACTATTATTTAATATGTACACACTACTAACTTTATTTTTTCTCACAGTGATCTTCACTGAAATGCCCGTGTTTTTCTTTTTGAACCTGTATCTACTAGAAAACTGTATTTAATACTACTTTGTACAGATTAACTAGAAGATATGTATTCTGCATCTTACTGTATGTATGCTGTTGTACTATCTAATTATTGTATATTGCTTGTATTTCTGTGGAGATTTTCTCCCCAGGCCTCCACTGAAAATGGGCTTCTGGCCCACTCAGACTTTGGTAAACAAATGTAAATTAAATAAATAAATAAATATAGTATCAAATGGAAAAGCTGTTTTAGTTGGTGCCAACAACATAATCAGCACCCATTCATGGATAGTCGTTCTCTGATTTTAATATATTTGTGCGAGTTACTGTCCTATGGCTTTTCTTATTCCTTTATCAAAGATCATTTATCATTCATTTCAACATGTTTGACCATGGGTCCTCCTCTTTCATACATAAATACATACAAATAATTCAAGGATAGGCATTAATGCCCATCTAGCCTGGCCAATATATTAAAACAGTCGTTCCTATAATAGGTGTCCAGGCTGTTCTTAAAAATATCTAAATTAGTGCTTGCTTTAATGGAATTTGGTAGTCTATTCCATGCATCAGCTGGTCTCTCAGGGAACCAGTTAATACACTTCAAGGCAGTCTCATGTCAAAATATTTTTAAAGGGGTTTTGCATAAGAGGCCTCCTAGTAAACACATGGTCCCTTCTTGGGATCTTAATTTTGTGCTAGACAAGCTAACACTTGTTCCATTTGAACCAGCTTGTCTGGCTGACTTGAGGTTCTTAACGTGAAAGACGTTTTTTCTGATTGCTGTGACCTTTAAAAGAAGGGTATCTGAAGTTGCAAGTTCTTATGGTGAGCCTGTCCTACCATATTTTCCATAGGAGCAGGTTTTCTTTTTGAGAACCAGTCCTTCTTTTATGCTTAAAGTGGTATCTGAGTTTACTTTAAGACAAACTATCCAAGTTCCAGTTTTCTTTCCTGAACCTAAAAATGAGGGAGAAAGTCTACTCCTTACCTTGGATGGCCACAGACAACTCAGGTACTATCTTGACAGATCTATATTTTTTAGAACTTTGGATCAATTGTTCATTTCTTGTGAAGGTAAGCAGAAGGGACAACCTGTGTCAAAAAAGATTATTCTAAATGTTTTTCTAAGGCTATTAACTTTTGGTATACTCACCATGACAATCCATTCTAGGCAGGGTCAAGGCTCGCTTTATCAGGGCCTTGGTTTCATCTATGGCTTTTTGGAAAGAGTTGGATTCTAAGTATTCTACAAGCTGTTACTTGGTCCTCTGTACATGCTTTTACAAAACACTATGAGCTTGATCCCTTTTCTAGGTCTAGGTCACTATTCCCCATTGCTCCTGGACCCTTCTCCGTCTACCTCCCAAATATAGTTAGGTATGGAAATATACCCATATAGCTTAGGCTACTGCAGCCATGATCAATATGAAGAACATAGTACAGTTGTGTAAGTAAACTTACCATAACAGTAGATGTTTGAATGGTCGCTGCTGCAGTAGCTGCTCCCTACCGCCACCCCCCTTGCTTTTTGGTGTGTTTTTTATGCCAGGGTGTGGACATTATTTTTTATTGTTTCTAGCATTATCTTTTCTGTGCTCAGCCTTCCTTTCTCTGCAGGCAGGAAATGCCTGAAAGGCTTTGTGCCCAAACCTGCCTTTTAGTCAGCTCAGCTCAAGCTGCCTGACAGTTTGGGTGCATGGAAAGTGCCCAGAAGCTTTGGAAGCTGGCCAGCTGTTACATCCTTTGCAGGATATAACCCATATAGCTTAGGCTACTGGAGAAGTGATCATTCGAACATCTGCTGTTATGGTAAGCTCGACTTACACAACTGCACTTTCTATATCTCTTTCATACTATGCTTTCCATTTAACTTTTCCTACTTGCAGGTGTAGTTTACACATTTTTATTTTATCAGCACATTCATTTCTTCTAACTCATATTTCTTTTTTTTTCTGATTTTTAATTCCTCCTAGACTGCATTATATTTTCCAGATGACACTTCCCACAATGCTTTTCCAATAGATACAGAAATGTATTAATTGTATCCCTCCTTCTTCGTGGTGATAGAACAGCACCCTTATTTTTACAGGATTCAGCAGGGAGGCCCATACAATACATATCACTGTCTCCAATAATTTTTTTGATTTGTTTGTCAGAAATGCATGCGCACTCCCCACATATCCATGCTTCCCCAAAATAAAAGAATTTATCAAGTGAGCTGTTTGTTATATGATTTCTGAAGTTCATCGCACATTATTGTGATATTTCTTGCAGTATTTCTTCCCACTGTTTGTACCACATTTTGCTTAACAAACTTTATTCTTGAGGTATGTAAAAATGTATCCCAACTGTTTTATCCCCAAATCCTTTACTATTTTCTTTATTTGGTATCATGCATACTTCTGTTAATTTCTCCTCTGTCTTCACTATTACCTCCCTCATCCATACTTTATTTTTTATGACTGTTAATTAGTCTGTGTAAGACATACTGTACATAATACTTCCCCTTCCTTTATTTCTCAGTGAGACCTTTTTTTTTAATCTCCTTGGCAAACTCCTTCAGCTGCATTCATTATCATAGTAAATCTAACCTCTCTCACTGGTTCATTATCAAAGTAAATCTAGCCTCTCTCACTTGTTCATTATCATAGTAAATCTAGCCTCTCTCACTGGTTCATTATCATAGTAAATCTAACCTCTCTCACTGGTTCATTATCATAGTAAATCTAACCTCTCTCACTGGTTCATTATCATAGTAAATCTAACCTCTCTCACTGGTTCATTATCATAGTAAATCTAACCTCTCTCGCTGGTTCATTATCATAGTAAATCTAGCCTCTCTCGCTGGTTCATTATCATAGTAAATCTAACCTCTCTCACTGGTTCATTATCATAGTAAATCTAACCTCTCTCATGGGTTCATTATCATAGTAAATCTAACCTCTCTCACGGGTTCATTATCATAGTAGATCTAACCTCTCTCACTGGTTCATTATCATAGTAGATCTAACCTCTCTCACTGGTTCATTATCATAGTAAATCTAACCTTTCTCATGGGTTCATTATCATAGTAAATCTAACCTCTCTCACTGGTTCATTATCATAGTAAATCTAACCTCTCTCACTTGTTCATTATCATAGTAAATCTAATCTCTCTCATGGGTTCATTATCATAGTAAATCTAGCCTCTCTCACTGGTTCATTATCATAGTAAATCTAACCTCTCTCACTGGTTCATTATCATAGTAAATCTAACCTCTCTCACGGGTTCATTATCATAGTAAATCTAACCTCTCTCACGGGTTCATTATCATAGTAAATCTAACCTCTCTCACGGGTTCATTATCATAGTAAATCTAACCTCTCTCACTGGTTCATTATTATAGTAAATCTAACCTCTCTCACTGGTTCATTATCATAGTAAATCTAACATCTCTCACTGGTTCATTATCATAGTAAATGTAACCTCTCTCACTGGTTCATTATCATAGTAAATCTAACCTCTCTCACGGGTTCATTATCATAGTAAATCTAACCTCTCTCACTGGTTCATTATCATAGTAAATCTAACCTCTCTCACTGGTTCATTATCATAGTAAATCTAACCTCTCTCACTTGTTCATTATCATAGTAAATCTAACCTCTCTCACTGGTTCATTATCATAGTAAATCTAACCTCTCTCACTGGTTCATTATCATAGTAAATCTAACCTCTCTCACTGGTTCATTATCATAGTAAATCTAACCTCTCTCACTTGTTCATTATCATAGTAAATCTAACCTCTCTCACTGGTTCATTATCATAGTAAATCTAACCTCTCTCACGGGTTCATTATCATAGTAAATCTAACCTCTCTCACGGGTTCATTATCATAGTAAATCTAACCTCTCTCACGGGTTCATTATCATAGTAAATCTAACCTCTCTCACTGGTTCATTATCATAGTAAATCTAACCTCTCTCACTGGTTCATTATCATAGTAAATCTAACCTGTCTCACTGGTTCATTATCGTAGTAAATCTAACATCTCTCACTGGTTCATTATCATAGTAAATGTAACCTCTCTCACTGGTTCATTATCATAGTAAATCTAACTTCTCTCACGGGTTCATTATCATAGTAAATCTAACCTCTCTCACGGGTTCATTATCATAGTAAATCTAACCTCTCTCATGGGTTCATTATCATAGTAAATCTAACCTCTCTCACTGGTTCATTATCATAGTAAATCTAGCCTCTCTCACGGGTTCATTATCATAGTAAATCTAACCTCTCTCACTGGTTCATTATCATAGTAAATCTAACCTCTCTCACTGGTTCATTATCATAGTAAATCTAACCTCTCTCACTGGGCACCTTTGTTAAATATCTTTTTGCACTTGGACATCACCACTTATAACTTTATTTCATGTCTTTTCACACATTGATGGTAAAACTCTTATACTTATTCCAGAACTTCTTAATGTTTATTTTGCTCTGTAATGATCTATATTACTAAACACTTTTGCAACATCAGATACAAATAACTTGCTATCATTTTCTCTATAGTGGTATGTATATTCTCTTTTAACTGAATTAACATTTATTAATTTCTTTTCCTATTATACTGTACCCACTTTCACACATCACATATCACTTTACTAAAAACATTTTTGTAGCACTTTTATAAAAATCTTATAATACCATTACTTAATATATTGGCCTTCAAATCTTAATGTCTGCCCTTTCCTTTTTCTCATATATGAAGTTTTTATAGCTCCCTCACATAATTTTTATCCCTAAAATCTCGTCCCAAACATTCATTACTTTTAAAAAATCTCTTCCCTCTGAATATCATCCATCTCTTAATAAAAAAAAGTATTTAATCTGTCAGTAGATTCACTTCTTTTTAAACTTCATCTACTTCTTTTTTCGACAATTTATCTTTTTAACCACTGCACTTCTTGTTTGTTTTAATTCTCCAGTCACTATCTGATTTTTCCTTTACTCCTTTCTTGTAATTTTCTCTAATGTGCTCTGTTACTATTTTTATAATTTCTTCTTGCTTGAATATCACTTTCACATTTTTATTCCACACCCCATTCATTTTACCTTTGCCATGTTTTGCACATTTTCAAAAAACAGTTTGTTCTTCCTTTCAGCAAAAATATTACATAAATATCATCTTCTTCATTCTCTGTTATTTTTTTAAATATTTTTTTCTTTACACTTTCTTTCTCATTCCCTTTCCAGCAATTCTTCATGCTGTTATACTGTTTTACTATATTGCATTGTTTTTTTTTTCTAGTCAAATATATACTCTTATATTTTTCTTTATACTTAAACTACCACTGTGATCATGTTTCATAAAAATCCCACATTGTATTAGGCTCATACCATAACATTTGCCATTCACATCTTAGCTCCTGTGTCTTTCTAATGTTTCCTGATAGTCTTTATAAACTCTAGCCTTCTCATGTTATCTTTTTATTCCCCCATTTTGCTCATATTGCCAAATAAGTTGTAAAAGTTGCTGTTTTTCATCTACCTTGTATCGCATAAAAACTATCAGACTTAGTATTTTATCTGACCTATCTACAAAGCCTCTCTGTTCCTAAACAAAGTATTCCATGGTTCATTATTTTTTTACATACTCTTATGTCTTGTGTTTTTCCGTTACTTTTTTCATGCTAGAGTTTAAATCACCTACAGGTATAATGTCCATGTCATTTAAAACAAATTGTTTAATTTCTTCATGCAGTGGTGCAGTGCTTAATGTTGTCACCTCACAGTAAGAGGTTTTCCAGTTCAATTCTCAGCTGGGGTCCCTTCTGTGCTGAGTGTGCATGTCCTCCCTGCATTCGCATGGGTTTCTTCTGGGTACTCTGGTTTCCCCTCACATTCTAAAGACATGCATCTGGAGTGTTTCTTTCTAGGCATCCACTGAAAATAGGCTCTGTCCTAGTCAGACTTTGCTAGTCAACAAACGTTAAATAAATAAATAAATTAAATAAACAAATAAATAAATCCTCTCTGTCTTCCATCAAATTGTATGCATATACTGGTATCACTTGAATTGGTTTCTCACATGCTTTTATACACATATCACAATCTTTCATGGGATTCCAATTATAACATCTGTCATCTTAATTTTTTTTACATCTGATATTGCTATTACTAAGCATGTGCCTTTACAAAAATACATGTAATACTTTTCATCATAGCCCTAAAATCTGTGCTTTCATACCTTCTTCTTCATTGTTACATTTTAATGCAGCATATTTATTGTTTATTTCTTATGACATTCCCTTCTTCCTTTCCCTTTCTCCTCCACATCAATATTTTCATTTTCTATTACTTCATTTTGGAGTAATTATAGTATTGTTTTATTCATTTTCACTAAGCATAATTGAGATTTGAACATATATACTTCCATCTTTGGTTTGTATATTACTAATTTCAACATGTTGCTTTAAAAATTGATGCTCTGGTGATATTGCCAAAACATTTCCTGAACTAAGCCAGCTATGCAATAGTGAATGGCTGGCATACAATGACAAGAGGTTCACAGTTATTAGGCATGCAGTTCATGAAACCTTTAAGGAGCCAAGCCCAAATTCCCAATTGCTCTAAAGCACCGACTGGCTAAGTGAGTTGCTCAATGTTGCACAGTGGGTAAATGAAGGTGGAAAGATTCAAACCCTGCACCCTTGCCAGAGGAAGCAGCTCATTAACAAGTCAGAGTTTTAGTCTTCTTCGTCAATTACCAGAGTAAAGGTTTTTCTCTTCATGCAGAAATTATTTATAATCCAATTTTTTACAGAAGACTGTATCACAGTAATATGCAAATGACTACACAATGGATGCTGAAGATCAGAAGATTATGATCATCACTTCAAAAAATGCAGACTATTATGATTTGACAAATGTTAACCCCTTTGCAGCTGCAGGAGACCGTAAAGAAGGAACTGTAAAATATACTACTAAAATGCAATATTTAGGCTATATTACACCATCCAGGCCTATTAGTGAATTTATTATAGGTTCATAGGTTCATACTAGGCTATCTGCCCTAGGGCATTTATAAGCCTAGCCAGAGTGTGTTTGGCTTTCGCCACCCATTTTAAATTAATTTTGCTATGCCCTTTTTCGAGGTTAGTATACTGTGCCTCTGTCTAACAGTGACACAGAAGTGATACACAGGGTAAACCTACGATCTCCCATCCACTCATCAAGATTCCTCTTGAAGAGAGTCAGTGAGGGACTCTGCCTAACCTGGACTGGGATTTTATTCCAGAGTGAAGGGAGCCACTGGGTTATGAATCTGTCCCTCCAGCATGTCCTATTTATTTCAGTGCTGAGTTTCAAGTCTCTCGAGCACGTAGCTCGATGGGATTTGGATTTTCTGAGGTGCAGCATGTCCATTAATTCCGGGATGGACATGGCTTTTACGTCAGGCACAGATCGGCTCTGAGCAGGCGGTATGCCACTGAGTAGAGCTGGAGTTTCTTTAACCAGGCAGCATATGGCATCTGTTTGAGCCCTTTGATCCTCTTGGTGAGGTACTTTTGGGGTCTTTCCAGTTGCTGCAGGTGTCTGGTAAGGTACATCCCAAAAGGGGCATTATACTCAATTATGGGCCTGATGAGGGATGAGTAAAGAGGCACGATGACCTCCCCTGATCTAGATGTGAATCCCTTCATGATTAGGTGGGCTATATAAAATGTTTTTCTAACCACTTTGGCCACGTGGTTGTCAAATGAGAGATTGCTATCAACTTGGGTCCCCAGGTCCCTAATTACTTCTTCCATACTTAATGGATTACCACTTACGTGGTAATTTGTGGGCACTTTGTTTTTGCCAAAGGGGATGACTATACACTTTTTGGCATTTAGCTTGAGGCCATGGCTCTGGCACCAGTTGTCTGTTTCTATGAGGCCCTTTGAGAGGATGCTTGTGTCGGCTGGAGAGTCGATTATGGCTCCCAGTTTGCAGTCATCTGCGAACTTGGTCAGCCACAGTCCTTCCGTGTTGGCCTGTACCTCTGAGAAATATATACCGAACAAGAGAGGTCCCAGGACTGAGCCTTGTGGGATGCCACTTGTAACTGGTTTGGAGTCTGACATGTCTCCAGCAATTCTAACCATGTGGGTTCTGTCCTTTAGCCAGTTTGCAACCCATATAGTGACATAGGGGTTTATATTTAAGCTGGTGAACTTATCTATAATGCCCGAGTGGGGTATTGTATCGAAGGCTTTTGCGAGGTCCAGGTAGGCTGTGTGGACCACCTTCCCCTCGTCAATGGCCTTGGTGAATGTTTCAAAGAAATCAACCAGGTTTAAGAGGCAGGATCAGCCCTTAACAAAGCCGAACTGGGTAGGATCCAGTGTCTGTAGGTCCTCAATATCTTTATTTATAAGGTCCATGATGATCCTTTCCATAGCTTTGCAGACCAAGCTAGTCAGGCTTATGGGGCGATAGTTTCCAGGATCCGTTGAGGCACCACCTTTGTGGAGAGGGACCACCGTTGTTGTACGCCACACTTTGGGTACATATCCTGTAGTAAGGCTGAGATTGAACAGTAGTTTTATGTTTGGGTTTAGCACTTCTTGGAGTTCATGTAGGACACAGCCCGGGACACCGTCTGGTCCCATTGATGCTGTGTTTTTTGCTTTGGAGAGGGCGGCTCTTACCTGAGCATCTGAGATGTCAGGGGGGCAGCACTCTCTGGGATAGATATTTGCCCTTTTGGTGGAGGGGGGGGGTTTACGCTGAACCTGTCAGCTAGGATGTTGGCAACGTCTGTGGGTTTGGTGTATTTTTTGTCATTTTGGACTAATTCTGAGCATATCTGGGAATTCCCACCCAGGTTCCTAACATAACTAAAGAAAGCCTTGTGATTATCCTTAGTGTCCTGTGCAATTTTTCTCTCAAAGCTGGCCTTAGACGATTTTATGAGTGCCCGTAGTTTTTTGCTAATACTGATCAGAGATGCCTTCCCTTTTTGGGATTTTGCTCTATCATGTAGTAGCTTCTTCCTTCTATTGTATAGTTTGTTTATGGCTGGGGTCCACCAGACAGGACGTCTGCCTTTGGAGGATTGGGTCTTGGTTTTATTTGGGATTGCATGATCCATGCATTCCTGAAGGTGTTTATGAAGAAGCTGCCAGGAACCACCATGAAAAGTATAAAGCAGATTTATTGAACGAGCGCTTTCACGCACACACAGGTGCGCTTCATCAGGTTACAAATCACATAAAACCAATGCAGAATATATACACAAAACCACAATAATTAAGCAATTAATCAACGGTTAATTACCTAGTTAAAAACAACAATCATTCTACATTTAAAGAAACAAGTTCTAAGATCCATATAGTATGAACCTTAGTGAGTGTCGTTTCTACGTCTGTATTAAAACACTAACATTCAATAAAGAACGTTTTTATATAACGAAATATATCAATGGTGCTTACATCAAGTGTATCTAAAAACTATCATGTAAAAAGCCAGTACATTATTTGAGACATTAATATATTTTTTCATTCATTACTAGCAAATTAAGGCATAAAAACGCCTCACATTATATCATATACTAAAACTACCATACATCCATTAAGATTAATTTAATGGCAGTATGAATGCATAATATTATATACAAACTTATACCTTAAGCTTAAGCTTATACGCAAAATTGTTCATATTTGCATATAAACCATCCATTATTCTCATACTGCATGACATCAAATATCACATGGCAATTTCAATTGCAGAAACTCCAATTTTACTATCAATAAATGAATAGCTATGATAATAATACATTTCAAAGACGCTATAAATGCGTCATACTGGCGCTATGTAATTAATGCGTATTTACTCAAAGAACGCATATAAACATAGTTTATTGTTCTTATACCACTTGTATCAAACATTGTTTAGTAAATTCAGCTATAGAGTCCAAGCTTTGATGAACATTCAGCCACCACTGATGATCCAAATATATTGGTGTATAAAGTAGACGTATTAAAATTCAGTATATAGCAAAAACATACATCTCATAAGGCTATATGCTAATAGATTATGTCGCAAATAGCAATTAGCAATTCGAAGGCCTCAAGTTATAAAATGTGTAACAATGACTTGCGAACCTTAACCATAGGCAGAACAGCATAGCACATACTTTATGATCAGATAAATATATCTGGGAGGGGTGTCAAGTGAGTCAAATCCTATAGAACTAGCCATATAGGAATGGATAATTTGATGTAAATGTGAGAGAATGAGAAAATATAATAGTATATAGAGAAGGGCCATTTAAATATCAAACAGTGTGTCAAAACGATCCTAGCAGAGCAGGACATATACTGACCACTGTGTTGAGCCCTGGTGGAATATGGGCCTTCAATTTCAATATCCATCTCAGTTCAAGTAACTCAATACTACTTGAGATATCACCTTCTCTCTTGTTGGAATTTAATACTTGCAGAACCAAAAAACTAAAGCAATGTTGGGGTCTGTCTTGACAGTGCATAGCTAGGGCATTAGCAGGGTTAGCCCTTCTGATGTCATAGACATGATTGTAAATACGATCCCTGAGGTGACGCGATGTCATCCCTACATAAAACCCATCGCATTGATTGCAAACTGCAAGATAGATAACACCCCTGGTATTACAGGTGGCATAAAAAGCAGGTTTGAATTCTGTATTGGTACTTAAAATACTAGGAATTTGTATTTTATGGATATACCTACATAATGAGCACTTGCTACATGCAAAAGTGCCTGTTTTTAAGTTTGCCCTTATATCAGTAATAGGTATATCTAATTTTTCTTTACAAAGTAATCTCTTTATATTTAGGCAGTTGGTAAATCTAAATGTAGGTTTCTTCCCTACTAATTGTGATAGTCCGGGATCTAGAAATAAAATCTTCCAGTTTCCCCTAATAATTTTAGTTAGATTCTCAACATCATTGCTATATTTGATTTCATACGTTAGATCTTTGTATTTCTCATTCTTATAGTTAGCATAATGTACATTTAATGAATGGTTAGGCATTCCAAGAAGGGTATTAGTTGTATCATTAACTAGTTCAACTGGGTAGCCTCTATCTATAAAATACTGTTTTTGATCCTTTATTAGGTCCATAGCATCCAACTCATTGCTACATATTCTAAGTATCCTTGTCATCTGACCTTTCACAATGTTGCGGAAAATATAGCGTGGATGTAAACTATCATAGTGTAGAATGCTATTTTTCCAACAAGATTTTCTGAATAAGGTAGTAGTTATATTGCCACAGTTATCCTTCTTAATAGTAATATCCAGAAAGTTAGCATTAGTTAAAGAACTCTCATAAGTAAAACTGAAGAAGGAAGTAGATGAGTTCATGTAACTAATAAATTCCCTCAACATCTCAATATTTCCATTCCATAGCATTAAGACGTCATCCACGAAACGTCTGTATAAGATGACGTTGGTAAATCTAGGATCATTGAATAGATGTTCTTTTTCCCATCTATGAACCACTAAATTCGCGTACGCATTGGCACAGGGAGTGCCCATTGCCACTCCCCATGTCTGTGCATACGCTTTATTGTCAGACAAAAAGATGTTGTTATTAAGAACCAGATCTAATAGACAACAGATATTCATAATTTCATTATTCTCAATGGTACCAAGCTCAACCAGGTGAAACCTAATTGCGTCAAGACCATAGTCGTTAGGTATGCTGGTGAACAAGTTCTTGATGTCTAAAGTGACCAGAAGAGTATTTTTATTTATGCTGTTAATAACAAAATCTGTCTTCAGGTCATCAAGAAGTTCATATGAATTCTTTAAAATAGTAGGGACATTTTTAACCATATCTCCCAACTTAGATTGTATATACAATGAGGCATTTTCAGTGACCCAGCGTTCACCTGACACTATAGGTCTTAAAGGGGGTGGATCTTCATTTTTATGGAGCTTGGGTAGCCCCTTAATCACAGGAATTAAAGGTGACTCAATCATTAAGAAATCATACAAAGTTTTGTCTATGCATCTGGTCATGAGTAGATCGTATATGGTGTCATGTACATAGTTAATGGTTGATGTTATCTTACTTCTATCTAAAAGTTTATATGCCTTGTCATTATTAAGCATGTTATGCATAAGTTCTTTATAAAAGGAAGTGTCCATTGCAACAATCCCCCCTCCCTTATCAGCTGGTTTAAAAACCAGGCTCACATCATGACAAAGATTATCCAAGCAACATCTTTGTGCATGATTCAAGTTAATAAATGTACCTTTATGTTTTTTCTGTTCATAATATGAGTAGAACTCACTCTCACAAGCACGTAAGAAACATTCAGCAGTTTGCGGTATTGGGGGCATAAAACAACTTTTCCTCTTATACAGTATAGTTTTGTAATCAAATTCATTTGAAAATGAACTATTTTTGAAAAATACCTTCAATGACAATTTCCTAACAAACAAACGTAAACCTATCAGCGTGTCCGACAATATACTTCCCCTGGAGGGGATAAACGACAAACCTTTGTTCAAAATGAACTGTTCATCTAGAGAAAAAGTTCTCGATGTCAAGTTAAAGAACAGATTTTTTAGTTCCTTGCTCTCCTTCTCCGTTCTGGCGTTTCCGCTGACATTTTCCTTTTCATTCTCCCCCGACTTGCTGAGCGCTTGCGTGTTGCGTTCTTGTAGGGGAGAGGAAAGTTTAAAGGTACCGGTGCCATAAATGAGTTGTTAGAGTTGCTAGTCTTTGGTTTTGCACCCAAGTCAGTAATTAAACCCTGTTGATTACAGGGTAGAGAAGTATTGGACTGACCGGATTCTCGAAAAATGCCACTGGTCTGGCTATCAGTCATTGGCTGAGCTACCAAAAGTTCTACGGCCGTGGTAACAAGTTCATTATGCATCGCCTGTGTACTTTCAGATGCATTAGAAGAACGAGTACCTTCTTGTTGATTAATTTTCGGCCAAACAAAGATGCGACCTAGCTGGAAGTCCTGATAGTCGCGTCTTAGTTTTTTTAGTTTGATTTGCTCTAGTTTGTTACTGTAGACAGCTAGCTGCTTATTCATGTTGTGCACCTTAGACATACAAAAGTCAGCTGGATAATTCGTTGTAAGGGACATGTACTGTTCCTCCACTTTGGTTATAAGTTCAGCCTCAATAGGTGCAAAGTAATCTATTAGTAAGTGTAGATATTTATTGCCAAACTCAATATTTAGTTGTTGCCACTTTTGTAGCAACTCAGGATGGCTATCCCCGTAACTCGGCATGCACAGTACCCTCATGCCGCGGGGGATAACCTTAAAGTGGAGACAAGCCTGTAGATGTCTCTTTTGCCAAATAAGTCTGTATAAGCGGTATAAATCATTCTCCAAGTTCCTTAATCGACTAAAAAAGTCATGCAGGTTTTCAACGCCACTATCTGTATTAATAGCAACATCACCTTTGATATCCAAACGCAGCAGCGGATTCTCCTTTTGGTAGAGCAGACTATTCCAACTATCGGTTCCCATTGTACCTGTTGGGTTATAGTCCAACTCGATATTCGGCATTTCCATCATGTAACGATCGGCAAAACACAATAGTAATAAAACTAGCAGCAAAAAACAAATGCCGATCATTCAAAGGCTCCTGCCACCACGAAAAAAGCAAGCTGGATATGAAGAAACTGCCAGGAACCACCATGAAAAGTATAAAGCAGATTTATTGAACGAGCGCTTTCACGCACACACAGGTGCGCTTCATCAGGTTACAAATCACATAAAACCAATGCAGAATATATACACAAAACCACAATAATTAAGCAATTAATCAACGGTTAATTACCTAGTTAAAAACAACAATCATTCTACATTTAAAGAAACAAGTTCCAAGATCCATATAGTATGAACCTTAGTGAATGTAATTTCTACGTCTGTATTAAAACACTAACATTCAATAAAGAACGTTTTTATAACGAAATATATCAATGGTGCTTACATCAAGTATATCTAAAAACTATCATGTAAAAAACCAGTACATTATTTGAGACATTAATATATTTTTTCATTCATTACTAGCAAATTAAGGCATAAAAATGCCTCACATTATATCATATACTAAAACTACCATACATCCATTAAGATTAATTTAATGGCAGTATGGATGCATAATATTATATACAAACTTATACCTTAAGCTTAAGCTTATACGCAAAATTGTTCATATTTGCATATATACCATCCATTATTCTCATACTGCATGACATCAAATATCACATGGCAATTTCAATTGCAGAAACTCCAATTTTACTATCAATAAATGAATAGCTATGATAATAATACATTTCAAAGACGCTATAAATGCGTCATACTGGCGCTATGTAATTAATGCGTATTTACTCAAACAACGCATATAAACATAGTTTATTGTTCTTATACCACTTGTATCAAACATTGTTTAGTAAATTCAGCTATAGAGTCCAAGCTTTGATGAACATTCAGCCACCACTGATGATCCAAATATATTGGTGTATAAAGTAGACGTATTAAAATTCAGTATATAGCAAAAACATACATCTCATAAAGCTATATGCTAATAGATTATGTCGCAAATAGCAATTAGCAATTCGAAGGCCTCAAGTTATAAAATGTGTAACAATGACTTGCGAACCTTAACCATAGGCAGAACAGCATAGCACATACTTTATGATCAGATAAATATATCTGGGAGGGGTGTCAAGTGAGTCAAATCCTATACAACTAGCCATATAGGAATGGATAATTTGATGTAAATGTGAGAGAATGAGAAAATATAATGTTTGGACTAATTCTGAGCATATCTGGGAATTCCCACCCAGGTTCCTAACATAACTAAAGAAAGCCTTGTGATTATCCTTAGTGTCCTGTGCAATTTTTCTCTCAAAGCTGGCCTTAGATGATTTTATGAGTGCCCGTAGGTTTTTGCTAATACTGATCAGAGATGCCTTCCCTTTTTGGGATTTTGCTCTATCATGTAGTAGCTTCTTCCTTCTATTGTATAGTTTGTTTATGGCTGGGGTCCACCAGACAGGACGTCTGCCTTTGGAGGATTGGGTCTTGGTTTTATTTGGGATTGCATGATCCATGCATTCCTGAAGGTGTTCATAGAATGCGTTTATAAAGGATTCTGTGGTCTGGACCATATTTTCCACAGGCCCGGGGGCTTTGAAGGATTCCACTTTGGTTTTGAGGAGTGTGAAATTTGCTTTAGAGAAGTTTTTCACAGTGGTTTTCTGGGCAGGGGGTGGGGTCGGGATGTGAATATCCAGTGAGATTAGTTTATGGTCTGATCTTACCAGTGAGGGATACACTTCTGGTCTGGAGCATAGAGTCCCCATGTTGGTGATGATCAGGTCCAGTATGTTTTCCTCTCTTGTGGGAGTGGTAACAAGTTGTTCCATAGCATCTGAGTTTATAAATTCTAGGAACCTTTGGGCTAGGGTGTTGGAGCTAGAGTAATGCTCCCAGTCTATGTTTGGGTAGTTGAAGTCGCCCAGTATAATGGTGTTTGGAGAGACCTTCATATTTTCCAGTGTTCTCAGGAAGGCCTAGTGGAGTTCCTGGGTTTGGGAGGGTGGTCTGTAGCAGGCTATAAACTGGAAGGCAGTTTTACCCACTGTTAGTTGCACATGGATAGTCTCTGATGCTTCGTGCTGCGCCACCAACCTGGAGGTGTGGGTATCGTTGACAAATATTGATACTCCCCCTCCTTTTGTGGTTCGGTCCAAGTTTTGGGGTTGAAAAGCATGGTATGAGGTATAACCTGGTAGTGCTGGGGTGCTCTCGGGAGCCTTGAACCAGGTTTCTGTTACTGCACAGATATCGATGTTCTCCATGCTAAAGAGAGTTTTGAGTGCATGCATCTTGAGGTTTAGACTTCTGGCGTTGAGTAGCACTACTCTTAGTTTCTTATCCCTTGTGATACCTATGGAGGTGGGTTTGTCTTTTGAGCCTTGCCTAAAAAAGGCACTATGGGGGTAGCAAGAGCCTTTGCCAATATCCAAAAGCCCAGGGGTGATAGGTGCAAGCCATCCATAGTGAAGCATCGTGGCTTGTCGAGCATGTCATCCCAGGCTAACAGGCATTGGATGCCCTTTGAATGACACCAATACTTAAGCCAATTGTTGAAATTGATCATCTTGTCTTCATATCGTGGCATCATTCTTGGTGAGGGTAAGATGCTACTCAAGGTCAGGGTCATACCGGCCTGGGCTACATGCTCAGAGAGCTCCTCTATGTCTCTTTTCATGTAGTCCAGGGAGGTACGTCTCAGGTCATTCACACCAGCATGGGCAATGACTGAGTCATATTTGTACTTGCCTTGGAGTGACCTGAGTGCTTGTGTTATGTGGCGGATCCTAGCGCCCGACAGGCAGCTCACCATGACCTTCTCCTTGTTCAGCCTGGTGAGCGGGACGTCAGTGTGCCTGACGATAGAGTCACCTATTACAAGTGTATCAGGTGTGTTGCTTAGCCTTAAGGGCTGTGACTGTTTGGCACACTGGCTTTGTGTTGCACGTGTTTTGTTTTGGGGTAGCGGTTGCTTGGGTGTCTGCTTTGGAGGTCTCTGCTGCTTAGGCAGATTTTTATTTAGAGCCTCCGAGTATGTTTTTGTGTGTTTATGTGTTTGGTTTGCTGTCATGGTAGGTCTATGTGAGACTGGAATTGTAGTGAGTGTGGTTTCCTTTTCCTCCTGACTGTTTACGCCAGTACTGAGTTGAGAGAGCTTAGCCTCCAGTTTGGCTATATGGTTGCATCTCTCACATGTGTTGGAATTTGTTGGGAGGAGGAGAGGGTTGTCTGTGTACATGAGGCAGTTGTAACATTGCCTCAAGATTCCCAGATTCACCAGCTGGACCAGAGTGGAGATTGACAACTGACCTTTGGACATGCTAGAATAATATTGGGAATTCCTTTATAAATGAAAATGGGCCAATGGGGAACAAGGTACTCAAGGGGAGTTTGTGAGGGTGTAGTGCTTTTAATTTTGTAGTGCTGACTTATATAATTGCTTTAGTGAACAATTCTATCATGCTTAGTGCAATGAATAAAGCAGAACAATTAAAGACAATGTACATACTGCAGCAGCTTTTGTTCAGTAAGCCACAAGTTACACAAAAATCAGAAATATCACTGCATAAAATATAATTTTTGTTTGGGGGGGGGGCTTCATACTTGCAAGAGACCTACATCTCATTTTTGACCTCCCTATGTCTTCTCTGCCATGAGCAAAACTATCCTTTCTGACATCACTCAGTACAGGTATGACCTACTTGAATGAATAATAATGGTATATTGTTGCAGCATACAACTCCAGCATCAGAGCTGGATAATAGACAAATGGGGCCATATGCAGGGTAATGAATCAGGCCCCAACCAGCCATACCAGTATACCATGACTTGGCTGTCTCTTCCATTACCATAAACACTGTCTAAACCTGTCAGTGTTTATACTATTTTCTTCTTTACCTTTACAATTATCACAAAGCCACGGTGGTGTAGCGGTAGCATTGTCGCCTCACAGCAAGAGGTTGTCCTATTCGAATATCGGCTGGAGCGCCTTCTGTGTGGAGTCTGTATGTCCTCCCCACAGTCGAGTGGCATTCGAAAGACATGCGTGAATGGGCGTGCCTTCGTTGAAGGTTGGGTGTTGGGCTGGCACCTTGGCTCCATAAAAAATCTATTGCCAATCATTAGCGGACCGGAGTTCCGCTGTGGCGACCCCTAACCGGGAAAAGCCGAAAGAAGAACGAACCTTTACAATTATCACAGACATCTGGATTTCATTTAAAACATATTTCAAATTTTATAGAAAAAAACATCAACAAACACTTTCTAAACAAAACAAAACACTCCCATTGATAATAGAAAGCATTAGAAAGACTACACTTCTCTTCCCTTGAAACTCACATTTAGTGAAAATGCATCTGGTGGTAACCCATTAAACTACAAGAGATATGCTAGGATTCATACTCAAATAGCATGTAATGAAATTTTAATTAACACCTATATGAAGGGTGCAGGAATTCAAAAGAGAAATGTGTTAATCATTTGTTAGCCTATGACAGCCCTCTGGGCTCAAGTGTCCCTTTTCAGGAGCATTGTCTGGTGAAGTAGCTTGGCAGAGTCATACAGAAGACAAATGAAGGCTGAGGGAATCAAACACTGTACTACAGAAAGCCTATCTTTAACAGCTCATATCTTTACTCACATGCATTACATTTTAGACAACCTGTTGTAGCCCAAACAGTATATTTTAAACCTGTTTCCCTGCAAAAAAGACAACCTAAATTAAAAACATATTAACAGTTAAAATATTAATAGTAAACTCAGACTTCATGCTGTCCAATTTATTAATGACTAAATAAGCAGTGTGAACATTCAACAGAACAAGGAAACTAATGATCACATCCAAAGAACAAGGCACATATTATGATGCTTCTGTTTATTACAATCAATTACTTCCTTTAAACCATAACTACTCTAGTTTGGAGGATTAAATCTCTTGCGTCTGGCAGTAAAGGTGCAGGGTTTGACTCTGTGCAAGTGACTTAATTAGACGGCCACCTTTAACACACATACACACGTACCTCAGTGCTTGCTGTTTTCCCATAGCATGCCTGGAATCAGTGCTCCTTCTCGATAATAATGACTGCTGCAAGCAGTACTATAAATACAACTCAATGTTTTTCTGCAGTGTACCTGGATATATAACTGTTTCCCGATAATACTGACTTCTTCAAGAAACATAATCAATACATCTCAGTCCTGCTTTCTTCCCATGGCGCTTCCCGATATTGCTGACTTAGAGAAATGCATAACCTCTTTCTTAATAATGCTGACTTATCTCTTTTCTGATTATACCAGATTGACTCATTTGCATATACAAAACTCCATCATACTTAAGTAAATCATGCCAAATTCCTGGATGTCTCTCACAGGCTCTACATCCAATGAGGGAAATAGAGTCAATGATACAGGTAGAGCAGCAAGAAATCTTAAAGAGCCCAACAGCAAATCTTGGTCCAACTCTTTTTTTTAAAATATTTCTACCTTTTGTTTTAAATAATTTTATATGGCCAGGCCAGGCTTCCCAGACAGCACCAGGCCCTAGGCAACTGCCTATGTCACCTTGTGCTGAATCTGCCTCTGCTTGAGAATTCAGTCTTCATCTTCCAGTTTCCCTAGTTCATGTTGCAGTAATGGACAACAAAACCATAAATAACCCTTCTCAATACATTTCCTACATGCAGTTTTACAGTCCTTTCTAGAATATCCATGTTCCCCACACCAGGAGAAACTCTTTCTTATTATTCCTTTATCAAATGAGTTGTGTATCGACAGGGAAAAAGAAAAAAAAAACATGATTTGGGTTGCCCTTAGTATTTAACTGTTCCTTTCGTGCCATTCACCATAACCATACCTAACATACTAGTTCCCCTCCTTTATTTCAAGGAAATATAAACTTCCCAGGCCCCATTCCATACTTTTCTGTCATGAAGCACTTTTTAAAATGTCATATACATAGTGGCAAAGTTCGGAAAAAAGTTTTCAGTTCCATTTCCTTACTCCATATCAATAATTGTAAACTACACTGTCACTTTTTTATTGGACTTCACCTTTAGTCTTTCTACATGGCACAAAAACATTTTTTTCTTCAAGTAACCTTACAAAAAAGACATTGTGTCTAAATGCATTAGCGGTACTACATCATTCACAGTATTTCCCAAAGGTGTATGTTTAAAGTCACAAATAGCATACGTTTTGACTGGGATCCCATTTTTACTTCTAATCCACACAATGGGTCAGTTTTTCTTCCTATAACCCATAACTTGTCAATATGCCATAGCTCCACAACTCAATGCAGCTACTGAAGCATAGCTTTTCTTTGTATCTTCCTGTACTTCCTGTACTCCAATATGCCTCTGCCTTCCCATCTGAACCAACAGCAAGCATTTCCACCTCCAAATGCAAAGGACCTCCAGCTAACATTTCAGGTAAAACATTTACAGTTTCTTCACTTGCCGTCTCATCACTTTGTAACTACACAGCAAACCTCTCCACCACATCAGCCAGTGAAATAGCTGATCTGTCATCTTGTTCTCTTTCTTCCATAAGCTTCAACAATGTGGAAAAATCCAATGCATCTTAGACCATCACTCTAATTTCCACAGTTTTGTCAACATTTTCATTCCAGTAAAAAATGTAGTAGGCAACACAAACTCCAAATGACAAAAACAGCAGCAGTGGGTTCAGGTACAAAAGCCAACTCGCAGTTTATCCAGGAATTTATTCAATAAAACACACGAAAGGTGTAGTCACATAAAAATCCAAAACATATAAATAGTATTCCAAGTGCTTTCATCTCTGGTGAATCAGAGACCTTTTCAAGGAAATTAGAAAACTGTTACTGAGCTAAATTTAAACAAACAGATCCACCCCCAATTAACATGGAACCAATAGAATAAAACCATATGATGAATATTCATAAAGTTCATAAATATTCAACAGCCACAGGACAATTCAACCATAGAACCCATGTCATGATAAAAAACACACTAAAATGTACAGCAAATAACACACCAATCCCCAAAAATCATGCCCCTGTCAAAATAGTATAGGTAAAAATGCTATTAATAAACATATACATATGTACATATAAAATGTAAAGTTATATAAATACATGTAAAAAATGTATATCAATTCATTTATCTATTTAATGCTTCTAACTTCAAGAAACAGGCTAAGGATAGAGCATCATTGTTACCCGGCCAGTTTATCACATTAGTTTTAATCTGCCATAGTGCCTCTTGTTTCTCCAGTTGTAGGGTCCAGGGGCCACCCCTTGGGTCTATGTCTAAAACATCAGTTATCATAAATTTAAAATCATGCCCCTCATACTCCTTACAGTGTTTAGCGAGAGCATTCATCTCTTTGCCTAACCTAATGTCCCTTAAATGCTCATATATCCTACATCTTAATCTCCTTTCCATTTTCCCAATGTAGAAATCAGGACAAACCATACATAGGGCACAGTATACCACCCTTTCAGTTTGGCATGTGGTCTTCCTTCTCAGTTCTATAGTAACCCCTTGATAATGCAAGACGAGCACTTAAAAATATGTGTGCAAGATGAATAAGCCCAACATTTCCTCATGTAACCAGTCATAGGTCCCCTCTTACAAGATTCAAGGACATTTTTAAGCATCCTACCCCTTCTGTATATAACATTCAGTCTCTCACCCACCCATTGTTGAATGTCGTTACAGGGTGCAATAATTACCCAATTCTTTTATAAGATATCCATAATTAATTTATTTTGCTGGACCTATTATAGATTGTAACTAGAGCTGTTCTCAGCTGTGTTACTCCTACGGCCCTTACATTTTCATTCTGGTCCACAATGACCAAGTTCGAGTCATCTGTGTCATCAGCCTTCACTTCAATGACTATTTCATTGGGCCCATAATAGGTCGTAACACAAGTCGAATCTCCATAAGTTACTCTTATGGTCCTATTGTTCTCCTTGTTAACATTAGGTATATTGATCAAGCAAGTTTCATCCACATCCTGATTAAGGATAGCCTTGATATAACCTTTCTCCCTCTTATTCAAAACCTCAATAAAGACCTCATTCACAAGTGAGTTAGGATAACCCCTTCTCAAAAACATTTCCTTCAACAGTTCACATTCATTTAAAAATGCATCAAAAGAAGTAACCATTTGGGCAGCCCTAACTAGCTGACCTTTCACCACCCCCTTCTTTTGTTTATAAGGATGACCACTATCAAAGTGAAGGAAACTATTTGAATTTTTTTTTATGAAATATTTCGATTGAAAACCTTCCTGGACCTATTCTTAACTAGTTTAACATCCAAATATGCTATTTAATTCTCATCAAAACTACAAGTAAAATGTAGAAATTGTGTTGACTTGTTCATAAAATCTAAAAATTCTGTAATCTTATCATGGGGACCCACCCAAAAAATAAAAATGTCATCCAAAAAACTCTATCCTTAGCCTGTTTTTTGAAGCTAAAAGAATTAAATAAATAAATGAATTGATATACATTTTTTACATGTATTTATATGACTTTACATTTTTTTTAAAACAGCTTTATTAAATTGAAATAGATAAGAAAACTTTATCTTGAGTTATGTACAATTTGAGTATGCATAATAATGACAATGAAGAAAAAAACAAGCAAACACACAAACTATTTACAATGACACTTTCCACAAATACAAGTTAATAAATTGTAAATACTTATAAGTATTATTACAGTAATATTACATCATTTGACTAACAAATCATATACTTTCTTCCACATGTTGCATACAATGGTATTCCTAAAGGATCTTGCTTTTTTGGTCAATGTTTCTAAATTACATACTTCAAAAAGTAAATCTTTGAATTCATTCACTGAGGGAGAAGATTTAGACTTCCAGTTTCTTGTAATAATTTTCCTGGCTACTGATAAAATAGACCAGAGCAGAGGCTGATTAACTTCTGTAATACAGTTTAGAACAGGAGTGTTAAACAATATGAGTGATTTTGACAGAAAAAAGTTGTCTGTAAAAATTGCTTGTAAAAAGTGACTAATGTCTTTCCAGAATTTATTTAATTCTGTACAGTCATATACCATATGGGCCCAATCAGCATTAACTTCTTTATTACATCTCCAACAGTTAACATTCTTCTTATTAAATTTACTTAAGGAAAGTGGAGTGATAAAAGATCTATGCAAATACCTCCAAGTGAAATGTTTCCATCTTAGTGAGCAAGTGGTTACACTAACTGATTGTAATATATGTAATTTGTCTTTATCTGTAGGGGAATGATTATTAATTAAGGAAAATAATTCCAATAATCTGATGTATTATCTAGATATGGTTTTATTGCCTTATATAGGTGAGACAAAATGTTCCTTGTTGGTGATTTATGATTTATAGACAACACCATATACTGAATTAATTTAGGTACTGAACTTTTAGTTGTTAAAGTCATAGAATCAAGTTTATTTGAAACATATTTCCTACTTTCATGTAGATCCAACCAAGAAGATGCATCAAAATCAAATTAATTTTTCAGTAAGTTAATGGATTTCAGATCATTATTAGACATAATTTGGGACCAAAATATTATTTTTTTTCTGTTGAAAGGAATACATTTTCATATAATCAGAAGAAAAAACAGTACCTTGCGTGTAAGCTATAGGAAATAGAAGAAATAACCAGTCTTTATACAAATTGCATTTATATATATATAGTTTCTAAAAGATCTCAAAAGAAGAGTTATATAATTAGATCTAAAATTCTGAGAGGAATAAGTAGGCAAATAATCTTTTAAGATCCAAATAAAAGAGTTATTAAACACCATTAATTTCTGTGACTTATTATTGTTTATTGCATTACTCGTTAATATTTCTAGAATATTTTTGCATTTAGTAGTGTATTTGATATCTATAAGAAAAGAAATGGATTTAGCCATTGTAGAGACTGAGTAGATTTCCAAACTAGGCAAAGCTATACCTCCATTTTCCCAATTTTTCATATAAGATAGGGCAATTCTAGGTCTAATAGGGAACCATAAAAATTTATGTATCATAGAATTAAATTTCTTAATTATTGAGCAAGGTGGGGATAAAGAGATTGATTGAATAATATAAAGAATTTTGGGTAATAGAATCATCTTTATAATTAAAAGTTTTTCTTCCATAGAAAATTGGATTTTATTCCATTTTTAATGAGATTTCCTATTGACAAACTTTTATTGTAATTAATTTGTATATCTTTTATGATGCTAGCAATTACAGTGCGTAAATAAAGTAATTCATCAGATTGTGTTTGATATTTTTTATAAACATCCTATAATTCTAGTTTTTTTAGGGCCAATTTTCAAAATTTTAGTTTTATTATTATTAAAGGTTAAACCTGATTTTTTTGAAAATACTCAGCATCTTTAAAAAGAGCATAAATAGATGTATTATTACCACCAAGAGTAATAAGTATGTTGTCTGCAAACATTTGTATTTTGGAAACTTCATTAGGGCTTAACCTATACCCTTTGATGTTTTCATCATATCTTCTCAAATTAGCCCAAGGTTCCATAATCAGTGTGAATAGTAAAGGAAATAAAGGGCATCCTTGCTTGGTTCCTTTAATAATTGGTATATTTTGGGATATATTTGTGCTTATTTTAATGTATGCTTGGCTACCTTGATATAGATGTGTAATTAGATTTATAAAACTATTAGAAAAGTTTAATTCCTCTAAAAATATAAATAAATACCCCCAATTAACTGAGTCAAAAGCACAGTTTATGTCAAGATGGATTAATGCTAAGTTATTATTTAAATATTTAACTGATTCAATTAAGGATAGAATTATTTTGATATTATCATAAGAATTTCAGTTTACTATAAATCCAGTTTGATCTTCTTCAAGTAATGTGGGCAAATAAATTTTAAGTCTATCCACAAAAATTGACATAAACATTTTGTAATCGATGTTTAGTAAGGAAATAGGTCTAGAGGATGAACATTTAACAAGATCCTTATTAGTCTTAAGGATTGGGGAGATAGAAGTATATTTCCATGATGGAGGTATTAAATTATTATTTTGGGAAATATTGTAAACTTTATGAAGCAGTTTTAAGGCATTAATTGGTAATAACTTATACATTTCTGGAATGATACCATCATTTCCGGGTGCTTTATTAAGTTTTAATTTAGTAATATGGGATTGAATATCTTCAAAGGAGATGGGCCTGTCAATAAAAGTAGCTTGTTCATTTGATAGTCTTTTTTTCTATATTTGTTAATGAAAGATTTGATTTCTTGATTAGAATCTATTATCTTAAATTGTTGATTAATATTGGTAAAACAATTCTCTAAATTCAATTAAGATATTTTGTATACCTGAGACTGTCTTTTCTTTTTAGGGGAAATATTTCATTCATATGGTTGACTTTATTTATTTTTTTAGTTTTATTAGCTAATAAATTTAGTGATCTAGGATTAGTGGAGAATTTTAAAACTTTAAATGTTTCTAAAATAATCATAGTTTTATGGTTCAGTATTTCCATATATTTATTATTCAAAGAATTTATTTCTTTTTTTATCATTTTTATTAATATCTTTTTCTTGAATAATTTTCAAATAATCTAGCCTATTTTGTATGTCTATTAATTATTCATCCTATTTCCTCTTTTTGTTATATTAATTAATAATTCTGCCATAAAGATAAGATTTTATTGCATCCCATACAAAAATATCAGAAATGTCATTTATATTATTTTGTTCTATAAAATTCTGAATTTCTAATGTTATAAATTCTTTAAAATCTTTCAATTTAGTTGTATAAAAAATAAAGTAAAGTAAAATCCACTGCTCAGCAAGCAAACGCTGTAGTTCCGTGAGGTAGATATAATGTAAGTCACAAAGGAAGCGAAATACAGC
Source organism: Protopterus annectens (assembly GCF_019279795.1). Classification (NCBI taxonomy): domain Eukaryota; kingdom Metazoa; phylum Chordata; order Ceratodontiformes; family Protopteridae; genus Protopterus; species Protopterus annectens. The sequence goes on from NC_056725.1 coordinate 1,710,675,172, forward strand.
AGAAGTAAGAACAAAACTCCAAATTTAATTCCAAGAATGTGCACTTATAACATACGGATGAGCGCTTTCACCATTACAACTTCTTCAGATCCTTGTATGAAAGTCACAGTAGACCTCCCCTTATATAAGCAGCTCAATTAATCAATTAAAACAATTTAAACAATTAAAAGCAATGCTGGAGAATTTAAAGAACTCTCCCATATATAAACATGTTAATATAAAGTAAGACAAAAATATATAAAACTTGCATAGTGACTTAAAAACATGTAAATAAACATTCTTATAAGTTAATATTGATAAAATACATAATCAAGAACATATACAAATAAATGATAGTTCATTTTATGTGCCTGCGTTGTCTCAGCTTAGGTTTTATAGAAGCTCTATCATTCAACCCATGCCCCCTATCAGCTTTCAAACGAATGATCCAGTCAGTCTCCTTAGATTCAGTAAGATTCATAGTATTACCACCCCTCTTATTCACAACAATTATCTCTAGGACCCGGAACAAGAAAGTATGATCATTGTCATTGGTGGTTATATGTTTTGCTAAGGCATTGTGTAAAGTGCCCTTTCTCATGTGGTAAATATGCTCTCTCATTCTATCCCTTAATGGCCGGTTAGTTTTACCAACATAGAAACTCGGGCATGCCTGACAAGTAGCTAAATACACCACATTAGGTGTCATACAATCTGCATCTGCTTTGATGGAGAAAATGGTGTGTAAATCCGGGTGTATAAACACCTCACTGCTATCAATAAATGAACAGAAGTTGCAGTGACCACAGGGTTTAGTTTGACCAGTGTTCTTCATAATCCTATCATGTCTGGGGTGACAAAGCAATCGCTTCAGGTTGCTCTTATTCCGAAATAGGAAACTTGGTGTCTCCCCCACAATGCATTTCAAGTCATCATCAACCAGGAGAATATCCCAATGTTTGCTAATAATTTCCTTTAACTGATATTGATCAGAAGTATACAGAGTAGAAAATTTAATAGATCTATTTAACATATGATCTCCAACGGTTTGATCTTGGACCCTGGGTCCAAAGTATGGTGCACCTGAAGTGGTGCGTGACATGTATGCTTCCTCCATGTATGGTATAATCTCATTATCCTTGTATCCCCGGGTCAATAATCTATTTCTCAGATTGTCTAATTCTGAGATAAATCCCTGTTCAGTGGGGTTCAATCTCGAGGCTCTAATGGCCTGTCCTTTCATTATATTCTTAAAAACAAATTGTGGGTGCATACTAGACCTTAATAACAAGGAATTGCAGTAACATGCCTTACGATAGACCACCGTATTTATCATATCATCTGTTAATCTCTCAATATATAGGTCTAAAAAATCAATTCTATGTGTGGAATAGTTCATGGTAAAAGTAAGGAATGTAGTTAAATCATTCATAATGGATAGCATTGATTCCAGCTGTTTTGATGTTCCATTCCAAAGAGCAAAAAGGTCATCAACAAACCTTCTGTAGAACACCACATGTTCACAGAAAAGTGCATTCTTAAATAAAACATGTTCCTCCCAATATGCAAGGAACATGTTGGCGTAGCTATTTGCACATGGAGTGCCCATAGCTACGCCATCACGCTGTTTATAGATCTGGTCTTGGAACATGAATAAGTTGTTCTCCAAGACCAGTTCTAAAAAATGAACTATGAGGTCTATCAATACTGCAGTGTAAGTACTGTGTGTTTTCAGATAATTTAACACATAATCAAGTCCTATATCATTAGGTATTACAGTAAATAGGGATTGAATGTCAAAAGTCACAAAAGTACAACTAGAGATTCTATCATGGTGTCCAATACATTCATACAGATCAATCGAAAATTGCTTGGAATCCTTCAAGACTGTAACATTGTCATTCAATACACATCTCAGATGTTTCTCCACAAAAACTGAAAGGTGTTCAGTTACCCAACCACGGCTAGAAACTATGGGTCTCATGGGTGGGTTCTTCATATTTTTGTGTACCTTGGGGAGACCTTGTATAATCGGTATAGTGGGTGTATAAATCATAAGGTATCCATATAGCTCCTTATTTATTAAATTACTTCTAAGAATATCATAAAGCATGTCATGAATATATCTGACAACAGAGTGAACCTATTCCATGGAAGTAGGTTCATAGAACCTGTCCTGTAACATGGAGGACATAGCCTCCGTATAAAATGACATATCCAATACTACAACTTTCCCACCTTTATCAGCTGGTCTAATTATAATGGTAGGATCATTCTGCAATTTCCTCAGACACTGACATTCCCGAAAGCTCAAATTATCCTGCCTCTTCTGTTTTTGGGGTCCCAGTTGAGTATTATAGTAACTATACAATTCCTCCTCTGTTAACTTAAGGAATGCTTCAACTAATGGGTGATGAGTTGGTACAAAATCACTTAAATTCTTAAAAGCAAACTTCCTGCTCTGTGCTGATTCTTTCTCAGAATCATTATAAATGAATCTAAGCATTACATTCCTACAAAAAAGTTTTAAGTCCACCATTGTATCAGTCAATTTACTCTGGCTTTTAGGAATAAAATTCAAACCTTTGTTTAATAAACTGGTATCATCATCTGTTAGAGTAATGTGGAACAAATTATAAATTAACGCTTGTTGTTCCACATTCTCTTTAGAGTGTGATGGGGCATAAAATCCCCTGATAATTTCCTCTTCTGTCTGCCCCTGCTCATGGAGCGAGAATGGCAATGCCTGAACATTGAGGTGAGTCGTAAGTATTTGCAACTACTAATTGACTTTTTCCTCCCTGAGGAGGTTAGGTTAACAGATAATATTAAGTGCAAACAGCAGGAGCTGTTTAGTAACTTTTCGGATAAGGTGGTTGCACCATTGTTTGAGAACTTGCTAGATTGTGTGCTAGCGTATGAAAGAAAACTTTTACAGCAGAAAAAACAGAAAGCCACCAGGGATATTAATGATTTTAAATTGGGCAATGTATTCTTATGGCCCAGAACAGGGCAGAATTCCTCTACAACGTCTCAGATGCATAGGGATCCTTCTACCCCCATGCCTCCTAGGAAAGTAAAGGAATCTACACACTTTAATTTTATCAACGATGTTACAAGTAATAGTGTAACAAACGACATGAATGTTGGTGTTGAACTGAATGGACATAACAGCGTTACTCCTGTGGAGATGGACTCTGCCCACGTTTGTACTGGGGGGGTCACCATCAGTAATGATGCATGTATTTTGGAAGAAATACCACCTGTCGCTGGGACTACCACAGACAATTGCAAGGACTCTGTGGATGTTATTCATATTGTACATCCCAGTACATGTACTAGAAACAACTTATATCCTGAAGTACATGTGGTTAAGAATAGACCTGTTTCTACAAAAGAAGGATCAGAGCCTGTTGTTAAACTGAAGAAAACTACTACTTTGACTGATTCCAGCAAGCTCTCAAGTTTGGATTTGACTTTTCCTCTGCCAGTGCACATGGAGAAAGGTCCTCGCAGACCTCGCTCCATGAGCAGGGGCAGACAGTAGAGGAAATTATCAGGGGATTTTATGCCCCATCAGACTCTAAAGAGAATTTGGAACAACAAGCGTTAATTTATAATTTGTCCCACATTACTCTAACAGATGATGATACCAGTTTATTAAACAAAGGTTTGAATTTTATTCCTAAAAGCCAGAGTAAATTGACTGATACAATGGTGGACTTAAAACTTTTTTGTAGGAATGTAATGCTTAGATTCATTTATAATGATTCTGAGAAAGAATCAGCACAGAGCAGGAAGTTTGCTTTTAAGAATTTAAGTGATTTTGTACCAACTCACCACCCATTAGTTGAAGCATTCCTTAAGTTAACAGAGGAGGAATTGTATAGTTACTATAATACTCAACTGGGACCCCAAAAACAGAAGAGGCGGGATAATTTGAGCTTTCGGGAATGTCAGTGTCTGAGGAAATTGCAGAATGATCCTACCATTATAATTAGACCAGCTGATAAAGGTGGGAAAGTTGTAGTATTGGATATGTCATTTTATACGGAGGCTATGTCCTCCATGTTACAGGACAGGTTCTATGAACCTACTTCCATGGAACAGGTTCACTCTGTTGTCAGATATATTCATGACACGCTTTATGATATTCTTAGAAGTAATTTAATAAATAAGGAGCTATATGGATACCTTATTATTTATACACCCACTATACCGATTATACAAGGTCTCCCAAGGTACACAAAATATGAAGAACCCACCCATGAGACCCATAGTTTCTGGCGTGGTTGGGTAACTGAACACCTTTCAGTTTTTGTGGAGAAACATCTGAGATGTGTATTGAATGACAATGTTACAGTCTTGAAGGATTCCAAGCAATTTTTGATTGATCTGTATGAATGTATTGGACACCATGATAGAATCTCTAGTTGTACTTTTGTGACTTTTGACATTCAATCCCTATTTACTGTAATACCTAATGATATAGGACTTGATTATGTGTTAAATTATCTGAAAGCACACAGTACTTACACTGCAGTATTGATAGACCTCATAGTTCATTTTTTAGAACTGGTCTTGGAGAACAACTTATTCATGTTCCAAGACCAGATCTATAAACAGCGTGATGGCGTAGCTATGGGCACTCCATGTGCAAATAGCTACGCCAACATGTTCCTTGCATATTGGGAGGAACATGTTTTATTAAAGAATGCACTTTTCTGTGAACATGTGGTGTTCTAGAGAAGGTTTGTTGATGACCTTTTTGTTCTTTGGAATGGAACATCAGAACAGCTGGAATCAATGCTATCCATTATGAATGATTTAACTACATTCCTTACTTTTACCATGAACTATTCCACACATAGAATTGATTTTTTAGACCTATATATTGAGAGATTAACAGATGATATGATAAATACGGGGGTCTATCGCAAGGCATGTTACTGCAATTCCTTGTTATTATGGTCTAGTATGCACCCACAATTTGTTTTTAAGAATATAATGAAAGGACAGGCCATTAGAGCCTCGAGATTGAACCCCACTGAACAGGGATTTATCTCAGAATTAGACAATCTGAGAAATAGATTACTGACCCAGGGATACAAGGATAATGAGATTATACCATACATGGAGGAAGCATACATGTCACGCACCACTTCAGGTGCACCATACTTTGGACCCAGGGTCCAAGATCAAACCGTTGGAGATCATATGTTAAATAGATTTATTAAATTTTCTACTCTGTATACTTCTGATCAATATCAGTTAAAGGAAATTATTAGCAAACATTGGGATATTCTCCTGGTTGATAATGACTTGAAACGCATTGTGGGGGAGACACCAAGTTTCCTATTTCGGAATAAGAGCAACCTAAAGTGATTGCTTTGTCACCCCAGACATGATAGGATTATGAAGAACACTGGTCACACTAAACCCTGTGGTCACTGCAACTTCTGTTCATTTATTGATAGCAGTGAGGTGTTTATACACCCGGATTTACACACCATTTTCTCCATCAAAGCAGATGCAGATTGTATGACACCTAATGTGGTGTATTTAGCTACTTGTCAGGCATGCCCGAGTTTCTATGTTGGTAAAACTAACCGGCCGTTAAGGGATAGAATGAGAGAGCATATTTACCACATGAGAAAGGGCACTTTACACAATGCCTTAGCAAAACATATAACCACCAATGACAATGATCATACTTTCTTGTTCCAGGTCCTAGAGATAATTGTTGTGAATAAGAGGGGTGGTAATACTATGAATCTTACTGAATCTAAGGAGACTGACTGGATCATTCGTTTGAAAGCTGATAGGGGGCATGGGTTGAATGATAGAGCTTCTATAAAACCTAAGCTGAGACAACGCAGGCACATAAAATGAACTATCATTTATTTGTATATGTTCTTGATTATGTATTTTATCAATATTAACTTATCAGAATGTTTATTTACATGTTTTTAAGTCACTATGCAAGTTTTATATATTTTTGTCTTACTTTATATTAACATGTTTATATATGGGAGAGTTCTTTAAATTCTCCAGTGTTGCTTTTAATTGTTTAAATTGTTTTAATTGATTAATTGAGCTGCTTATATAAGGGGAGGTCTACTGTGACTTTTATACAAGGATCTGAAGAAGCTGTAATGGTGAAAGCGCTCATCCGTATGTTATAAGTGCACATTCTTGGAATTAAATTTGGAGTTTTGTTCTTACTTTTGCTGTATTCCGCTTCCTTTGTGACTTAATTTAGTTGTATAGGCAGGTATTCTACTTATTTGAACATTACCGATTGGAGTAACTAAAAATTCAAAAATTATTGAATTGTGATCAGATAAAGGGCATGTAATCACCTTAGTATTAGTTAAAGAATCTACTAAATCATTAGAAAATAAAACTCTATCTTTGAATGCGTATTATGTCTATGTGAAAAAAAGTATAAACTAAAGAGTCAGAATCAGCAAAGGTATATATATCTTTCAAGAGGTAAGTTTCTAAAAAAATCTTTCAACAATTTGGCAAAAGCTGTAATTCTTCTTTTATTATGTGATGTTGATTCTTTATTATCTAAAATGCAGTTAAAATCAACAACTATTATTATATATCCCTTAGAAAGTTGTACTATATGATCAAAATGTTGTTTTACCGTATTGGTACCTATTCCTGGAATCCAGTATAGGTTTACTAAGGTGTAAATTTTGTTATTAAACTGGATAGTACCAAGACAAAACACTCCTTTATTATCTTTATACTTATTAATAATTTTTTGTCTAGGCAAGGAGTTGTTCCATAAGATGGCTACTCCTCTCTTCTTTTGAAAATGTTCTGAACTAGCTATTTTAGCTTCTATTCATATTAATAGTACATAAAAACTATCATATGAGAATTACTTTGTAAGGTATAACACTAATAAATATCTGCTAATGATATATCTTAAGAATTTTGCTTTCATTAATCATCAATAGGAGAAAATTATCATAGTAAACAATGCAATTAAAACAGATATGTAATAAGACATAATATCACTTATTCAACTAGAGACTCTGCAAAAAATGATGTTATTATCTGAGAAAATTAGCCAAAGTATAAATATAAACCATTACTTCATTCTAATGACTGACAGGAAATAATAGCATTCAAAGTAATAAGCGTCATCAGAACTGAATATGTAAATATATATATAAAACATAGCAGATGCTGATATGCTATTTGCTTAAAAAGTATTATAAGACAATTAGTTGAAATAACAGATAAATGTCTTGCAATATCTTCTTAAAAATTTAAAAATAACTATTACAACTAAGTCTAACAATTTATAATTGCTGCCATATTAGCATATATCAGAATGACTGTTAATGAAATATATACATGAGTTTGAGTACATAGTGTCCTTATTAAGTATCAGAGTACCGAAAGGTAGTACTCTATAAACTATAACTAAAAAGACAACAATATTGTCTACTGTGACTAACACAAAGCATAAAGTAAAGATTTATGAAGACATACAGTTATCAAACTAATTGTAATATGTCCAAACAAAGTTAAATAATACATTGAAAACTGTACATGTGTTAATCTTGCAGACCTTATATATATATATATATATATATATATATATATATATATATAAATAGAGTAACTTATAATATTAATAGTAACTTCTGGTCTGTGGAATATCAAATGAAACCATTTCTGTCAAATGTATTACCTTGTTTAAATAGGGCAGAATAAATAAATGCAATGAATTTGACTATACAAATACTATCTTGGTATCCTTCTGCATACTACCTTAAATATTAATGCATTAATACATAATAGAAACATAATACATGTTGTATACATGGTGTTGCATTCTCCCTATGTATTTTTATGTTTAAAAAGATATGCATTGTTTGAGAATCTTTTGGGTCTATCTTTATAAATTCAACAAATATTTGCTCACAAGATACCTAAGCACTCTACATTATGATTTATTAATTAGAAGGCCCTTGGATGCAAAGTTGATGTGTTTAAACATCATTTATATTTGTTGTATCAATTACATAACTGACAAATTAAAAAGAAATAATCTGTTAAATGAGAGCTATGGCTCCAATATTGTCATTAATAAAAGAATAGTTTTCCATATCCGGGTCATATATGCTGCACATACTGAACAGCTACTAAGTAAATGTAGATCATTTTTTTCTTAAAAGGTCTTTGCTTGTAATAAATGAAGACACCTGTGTTATGAACCCCCCAAGTACTGTTATCCTTCAACTGATGTACGTATTGTGTTGAATGGTTATCATAAATAGAGACTGTCATCTCCTGTTTGTCTGATGTTTCAGTAATAATACGGCAAAGCCTTCCAGGTTTTAGTCTTAGTCCAACTCTATGGCCTTTACTTGATAGAAATCTGTGTTAATTAATGTTATTACATTAATGCATAGCTTCCTTGAGCATACACAACATCCCATCTTTTATCTCTTTGTACTCCTATCCCTGTGCTGCATTTTGAATTTGGTCATGTGTGTTTTCTAACCCACTTTTGATTTATTTTCCAATGGTTTGCAACCTTTATTAGTAAGCTTTTGTGCATCAATGCTCTGCCCTTTTATGAACAACATGTCTGAGGCAACATGAAAAAGATGTCATTTCTCTCTATTTAGTTGCATTACCTCCAGAATACTGCAGGTTGTTACACATCTATAGGCAACTGTGAACACCAAGTTATAACACTGCCATGAAAACGGTTCCATATGTACTTGAGCTGTACACATAACACATCATGCACCCACCAATAATACAAACCACAGTTCAGTACCATAGAATCTGAAATCAGTATGGCACAGAAAAACCTATGTATGCTAGCTCATGTGTTAGATAATTGTATATAATGCACTCATTGCATCAGATTTACTCCTCTTAGCTATACCATAAAAGATATAGTGATTTATGACAACAGTTTCATTGATGGGTGATGCTTCAGTGGTATGACAACATGGTATTTGAAATGCAACCACTCAGACATGTGCAGTAAAAGTCATATAGTTACATTGGTGGCACAGTGGATAAGCTTTCTATGTTCCAGTTCCAGGAATTGGGGTTGTCTGTTTAGAGTTTGAGAATGCACCCTATGCCTGAGGGTGTTCTCACCAGCTACATTAGTTTATTCTCATCTTCAAAACACATGCTGGCTGACTGGATATGTAAATTGCCCATATAGTTATTTTGCATTCAAAACTTGTCTTTGTGATATGGGACATGACTGAAAATGATCTGTTAATAAAGAAATATAATAACTGAAAACCTAAATTAAAATTATACAAATGGCAGCCTTGCTATTTATGGAAGCAAAAAGGTGTTTGCAAGCTAAGCATGTAGTATTTGACATAACTGCTGGCAATTGTGAGTGGTTACTCCTTCACTCTGTTTTGTTTTTAGTACAGTCTTAGAATATATTTTTCCCTATATACCATATACACGCAGACAGGAGCTTTCCTCCTCCCATGGAAATTAATAATCACCTGAAAATTGAAATATACTACTTTTTAACATGTATAAGTATGTACAAGTCAGATCATCTAAGTCTGGATCTTGATATATACTGCTTTATCCTATACATAAATTCACATAATTAGGTGGCAGGCATATTGGCAGTTACAACTACAGCTGTCAGACTGGTGGTGAGATGATGAAAATAGTCAGTTCTGTTCTGGAACTAAGCATGAGGTATCAGGCTGAGTGAGTACTGATTATTCCTACTATATATGTGGAGGGTATGTACATTGGCATCAAACGACAAACTGCAATGCTGGCTAACAGTGTTTTAAACAGGTGGAGATATGACTACAGATAGTTAAGATGTCTGTAACTATAAAGTGCAAATAGGTTGTGGTGTTAAGGTCAGTACTTCACTGAACTATATCAAAATATCTTATATATGTAATCGTGGGGCATTAAGGATAGAGAATTTGCCATTATCCCACTAATGTCATCTCATTACCAGAAGCTAGTGTAGAATTCAGGAGCCATTCCTTCCTTGTCTTGTAAAACATTGCCCTTTTTATAAACCAACAATTCTTAAAAAGTTATTCTTGCCTATATTTTCACAAGACAAGATACATTGTGAAGTGAAAACATGGAGTAACTTTCATTCAGATTTCCTGTATTCAGAGACTAGAGTGGTAAAGTAGTCTGAATATGCTTTAAAAACAATATGTAATTAGAAGAAAACTACTTTGCACAGCTTATATTAAATAAAAAACAAGATTACATACTATATTATAATTGTCCCCTTCATTAGTTGCAGGAATCTTATAATCCATGTCATTCACGAACATGTAGACATTTGCGCTGTGTTTCTTGTGCTTTTGAACATTCCATTTATGTCATCAAGCTGCAGTCAAGTTCAGGGTTCATCTGGATTCTCAAATCTGCGTGTTGAAGTAATGAAAAGGTGACCTGGTCCTACAGGCATCTCATGAAGTTGTTCTCGAGCCAAATCTGTACTGGAGACAACTTTTACAGCTTTCAGTGGGAAACTGTGAGTACGAACTCACTTTTACTTTTATCTTAAATCTCGAGCCCACAGTACAGCTCTTATCAAGTAAAAGGATTAGCAAAACCATCCCAATACCGAGCGTTGCCATAGTAACTCCTGAAGATCTCCAAAATAACCACATCTCAAACATAGCCCTTAAACTCAGCCAACCAAGCAAAAAACAATATATTTCATTTATTCAGTGCATATATACACAATTAGAAAACCAACATAAAAGAATAAACAAATAAATAAGCGACACCATACCAATAAAGGAAGGGAACAATCAGCAATATTCCATACCAATATAATATAGTTAGCCCCAGCTCAACACAGCATAACCACATCATTATCTTAATTATATTACTACTTAGGACTATGTTTCTAATTCACAAACCGGATGCTATAACAAAACAAAGGACAAGAGTCAGACAAATAAACCTGAGGTTAATATGACTAAAATCAATCAAAATAAACTACTAATCATTATCATAAACACTACAATCAGCTAAACACCATTACTTAACTACAGATTATATATACTATGAGAAAATAAATCATGAATCTTTTAAATTATAATGCAGTAACTATATATAAAAATATGCCAACAAGAAAAATAATAAAATATCAGTGAACAAAATATGTTTACAGTTCTTAACTGTTGATCCAGTTTCATCACCCCTGACTTTTTGGGTCACTTGCAAGTAAAAAAGAAGCAAGTAAAGAGAAAATATATGTAAATAATGGTGAATTTATGTATCCGATGACATTTATTTTCTAAGTTTCTTTTTTTTGTTCAAAGGTTTTCCATGCTCCATTCTCTGGTAGTCTCTTTAAACTAGCATTAGCCCATTCCATGTCTTCAATGTAGTAGCTTGTTTGTTTTAACAAATGAAAGAGCTGTGTCTGAGTCTTCAAAAATTCTATTGTATTCAGGTGGAAGATTTTCAACCTTGCAGGAAATAAATGGGATTTTATTTGGTTCTTTTTAAGTTCTTTTATTAAGGGCAGAAATATCTTTTTCTTGGATATTACTTCAGGTGAATAATCATTATCGAAGCGTACTATATTGTCTTTTATTTTAAGTGGTGATTTTGCCCAGGCTGTTTTCAATACTATTTCCTTATCATGTGATGAAAGGAATTTTACAATCACAGATTTAGTAGAGCTTGTTTTGCTGTTTTTAGATGAGACCATAAACCTGTGTGCCCTTTCAATACCATAGCAAAGGGCTTCAGGGAGTTCCAGGATTTCTGGCAACCAAGATGTTAAAAACTTTTCCATGTTGTTTTCTTCTATATTATCAGATAATCCAAATATTCTTATATTATTACGGTCAGATCTATTTTCAAGATCATCTACCTTTGATTGCAGTTGAGTATTTTGTTTTAAAAGAAACTCAATATTATGTTCACTTTCCTGGATTCTGGTGTCCATATCATTGAGAGCTGTTTGGATTCCCGAGATTTGTTCTTTCTGTTGTTTTAGGTCTTCATGAATAGTGTCCATTTGTTGTGTACATCTCTCTTTGAAATTATCCAGTTACAAGTCCATTCTATTTTGTTAGTTAATTCCTGTATATTAGTTAGAAAGGATTGTATTTCCTTTTTTAAAGTAGTATCCTGATGTGCTCTTTTAGAGAAGCTCATCTTTTTTGACTGATGGAGATCAGAGTATCACAGACGTTTTGACAGGAAAATTATAATTTTCTAAAACATTTTTATATACTATCCTTCTTTATATCAAAAGAAGTCATAAACTTAAAAATATCCACAATTAGGATAGGTATTTTCTGAAAATCCTGTCTTAAAGAGTTTGAAGAGACAGAGCTGAAGAGAAGTGCTGCTACTTAGTGCTCTTCATGGCCACGCCCCCATAACTTTACATTTTATATGTACATATTTATTAATAGCATTTTTGCCTATACTGTTTTGACAAGGGCATGATTTGGGGGGATTGGTGTGTTATTTGCTATACATTTTAGTGTGTATTTTCATCATGACATGGGTTCTGTGGTTGAATTGTACTATGACTGTTGAATATTTATGATCTTTATGAATATTCATTATATGGTTTTATTCTATTGGTTCAATGTTAATTGGGGGTGGATCTGTTTGTTTAAATTGAGCTCAGTAACAGTTTTCTAATTTCCTTGAAAAAGTCTCTGATTCACCAGAGACAAAAGTGCTTGGAATACTGTTTATACCTTTTGGATTTTTATGTGACTACACATTTCGTGTGTTTTATTGAATAAATTCCTGGATAAACTGTGAGTTGGCTTTTGTACCTGAACCCACTGCACTGTTTTTGTCATTTAGAGTTTGTGTTGCCTACTACATTTTTTATTGGTTTGTTATTATGGCAGCAGAGAGTCAAGGGAATGATTCACAACAGTTGTTGTTCTCTCAGACATTTGGCTAGTCCATGGAGGATCTCCTTAATCATATAGAACATATGTCTGAGAAGCTAGAGTGAATTGAATGCTCTCAGGCAGTAGGAGCAGCTGCGGACATCAATGACGTCAATAACATAAACCAGGAAGGCAGGAACTCGGCTTCTACAAGTGCCATTCTTAGGTTGCTTGATTATACAGCTTTAACCCCTATAAATGGACCTTTATCTAATGAAAACCCTCATTCACAGCATGGGATGACTGGGACAGTTAATCGACCTCCATGTGAAGGTTATAATGCTTCAAATACCCGGAATAATTGTATGAGACAGAATGAGTTTTTTTGTGTTGTTGAATGGCTGCAGGAAAACCCGAGGCTGAGACCAGTAAATACTGTAAGTACTGCTGATTACAGCACTAAACTACAGAAACTAAACCATTACTTACTGAAAATAAAGAAAGTACAATTAGAGAACTCATACTTTAAAGAAAGCTTGAAAACTAAGATTGTACCAAAGGGTCTACGAATGTGGAGATTTCCACCTGGTTTAACTGCTAACTCGCCCTTGCATAAGGAATTGATAAACATGTTTGACAGACATGGATTTGAGTATATGGATACTGTGGTTAAACAGAATGAGACTTTGTTGACTGGTTTAATTAATGATGCCACTGAACTAGATAAGGTAATTACAGGGGATAGAGCTCATTTGGACAATTTATTTGATTGTAATAGAGTTTTTAAATCAGTTGAGCACCAAATTAATATTGTTAAAAACAGAAAAATAAGAAAGCTTGAAAGGGATAGGGGTTAATACAATGAGAATAAAGCATACCCTGAACCCCCAAGGTCACAGAATTGGGTGGCACCAAATTAATTTAATGATGGTAATGATGGCTATGATGAACCAGATGAGACTACTTTTTTAGAAGAGGAACAATTTCCTCCATTGAGGAGGTCCGAACGCCTCCAACAGAGATACAGTAGGGAACCCACAGGTCGTGGGGCCCACACTGCGAACAGGGGTCGAGGGGGGGTACACCATGAATCGAAGGGGGAACTGGAGAGGAGGTTACAGGGGCAGGAGATAATTTATTATGGTGAATTAAAGGCCTGTGTTATTGTGAAGAATAAAACTGGTGATTTTAATGTGTTTAACTTTTCCTCCCTGGATGTGGCTGTAACAATATGTGACCTGTTATCTAGGGGTATGACATTTGTACCAGAAAAGAATTTTGATTTATCAAACACATTGATTGACTTGAAACGTTATGTAAGAAAGTTGAATTTTAATATTTTGTTTAAATCTGATGAATATGTAAGTAATCCCCTGCACATTTCCAGTACTTATAATCCACCTGTCCACCCATCTCTAAAAATATTTGAAAAGTTATGTGAAATTGATATAAGGAATTTAAGAAATGATGGCTGCATTACTAATTTAAGTATTAATGAAATAGAATGCCTCAGTAATTTGAGATCTAAGGTTGATATTAGAATTATTAAACTGGATAAAGGGGGTGGGGCGGTCATAATGGACAAGGTGGATTATAATCGGAGAATGATGGATGTCTTATTGGGAGATGCTTATGTGAAGAGCTCTTTGAATGAGTTGAATGTTTCATATAAGAAGATTCGTAATGTCTTAAATGACTTATTTATTGAAGGTTCTATTACAATTGATGAACTCAACTTTTTATCTACTTCTTATCCAAAAATACCAAGTATGTTTGGTTTGCCAAAAATTCACAAGTGTTTATTTGATCCCTCCATGAGACCAATTGTTGATGGTCGTGGGTCTATAACATATCCATTGGCCAAATTCTTGGATATCAGGTTGAAATCACTTTTAACGACAGAAAATAATTTATGTAGAGACACCTGGGACTTTCTTGAAAGAATCAACAAGTTGGACTATGTTGATTCAGGCATTTTTACTACCGTGGATGTCAAAGACCTATACACAGTGATGCCCCATGAGCTTGGTCTAGAATGGTTTTGTGAATTTTTATGTGAAAAGGCTGTTCCTCAACCTAGGGTTAACATATATGAACAATTGTTGGAGGGGTATTGATGAATAATTTTATATTTTTTAACAATGAATACTTTCTCCAGAAAAAATGGGCTTGCCACAGGTTCACCATGTGGGGGGCTCTATGCGAACATTGCCATGCTCCAATGGGAGAAAAAATATTTACTGAACTCAGTTTATTATGAATACTGTAGAATGTACATCTGTTTTTTGGATGACATTTTTATTTTTTGGATGGATCCCCGTGATAAGATTACAGAATGTTTAGATTTTATGAACAACTCGACACAATTTCTACATTTTACTTCTAGTTTCGATGAGAATGACATAGCATATTTGGATGTTAAACTAGTTAAGAATAGGTCCAGGGAGGCTTTTCAATCTGAAATCTTTCGTAAATAGACATATTCAAATAGTTTCCTTATAAACAAAAGAAGGGTGTGGTAAAAGGTCAGCTAGTTAGGGCTGCCCGAATGGATGCCTCTTTTGATGCATTTTTAAATGAATGTGAACTGTTGAAGGAAATGTTTTTGAGAAGGGGTTACCTTAACTCACTTGTGAATGAGGTCTTTATTGAGGTTTTGAATAAGAGGGAGAAAGGTTATTTCAAGGCTATCCTTAATCAGGATGTGGATGAAACTTGTTTGATCAATATACCCAATGTTAACAAGGAGAACAATAGGACCTCTTTGGCCCTCTTCAAAAGGAACCTTGACGATTGTATGGGAGAAAGGAAATTCACCCCAGGGATCACGTCAGTTACCCTGCTAGACAGGGGTCCAGGGAAGTAAATAGTGTGGGAAGAAATAGCCAGGGAATTGTTGTGGCTAGGCTTGTATAGGCCCTAGGGCTGATAGCCTAGTACCAACCTATGAACCTATGACCATAGGAGTAACTTATGGAGATTCGACTTGTGTTATGACCTCATATGGGCCCAATGAAATAGTCATTGAAGCGAATGCTGATGACACAGATGACTCGAACTTGGTCATTGTGTACCAGAATGGAACTGAAAGGACCATAGGAGTAACACAGCCTAGAACAGCTCTAGTTACGACCTATAATAAGTCCAGTAAAATAAATTAATTATAAGAATTGGGTAATTATTGTATCCTGTAATGGCATTCGACAATGGGTGGGTGAGAGACCAAATGTTAAATACAGAAGGGGTAGGAAGCTTAAACATGTCCTTGAATCTTGTAAGAGGGGACCTATGACTGGTTACATGAGGAAATGTGGGGCTTGATCATCTTGCACACATACTCTTGAGGGCTCGTCTTGCATTATCAATGGGGTTACAATAGAACTGAGAAGGAAGACCACATGCCAAACTGAAAGGGTGGTATACTGTGCCCTATGTACGGTTTGTCCCGCTTTCTACATCTGGAAAACAGAAAGGAGATTAAGATGTAGGATATATGAGCATTTAAGGGACATTAGGTTTGGCAAAGAGATGAATGCACTCGCTAAACACTGTAAGGAGTATGAGGGGCATGATTTTAAATTTACGATAATTGATGTTTAGACATAGACCCAAGGGGTGGCCCCTGGGAGTCTATATTATAACATCGAAGTTCTCTAACATCGAATGTTATAATATCGAACCCGTAATGTCAAACGCTGGAAACAGCGAAGGTGCAGGATATCGAATTCTTTCCCAGGGAAAGAATTCGGTGGGCCGTTGCTGTGGCTTCGCTGTTTTCAGCGTTCGATATGTTAGAGCATTATGGGTCGGGTTCAGGTAAGTGTGCAATTGTATGTAGGTTAGGGTTAGGGGGCGGGTTAGGTGAGTTAGGCTTAGGGGAGCAGGTCAGGTAAGTGTGCGGTTATGTGGACGTTAGTGTTAGAGCGCGGGTTCAGGTAAGTGTGCGATTGTGAGTAGGTTAGGGTTAGGGGCGGGTTAGGTGAGTTAGGGTTAGGGCACGGGTCAGGTAAGTGTGTGATTGTGTGTAGGTTAGGGTTAGGGGGCGGGTTACGTGAGGTAAGGTTAGGGTGCGGGCGAGGTGAGTGTGCGATAGTGATGGACCTTAGGGTTAGGGTTGGGTTAAGGTAAGTGGATAGCTAGTACTGTATGTAAAGTTTAGTTTAGGTGTAGGATTTTAAGTGTATGTGTGTTGATGGCTGTTTTTTGTGTGTGTTTGTGCTGTGTGTATGTTTCTCGGAATAGCAAATTTTTTCCCTGGGAAAAAATTCGCTATTCTGACTGTTCGATGTTTTCACACTTCGGTGTTTATGGTTCGATATACTAACATTCGATGTTAGAGAACTTTGATGTTATGATATAGACCCGCCCCTGAACCCTACAAGAGGCACTATGACAGATTAAAATTAATGCAATAAACTGGCCTGGTATCAGTGATACTCTATCCTTAGCCTATTTCTTGAAGTTAAAAGCATTAAATAGATAAATGAATTGATATACATTTTTACATGTATTTATATAACTTTACATTTAATATGTATATATATGTATATGTTTATTAATAGCATTTTTACCTATACTATTTTGACAAGGGCATGATTTTTGGGGACTGGTGTGTTATTTGCTGTGCATTTTAGTGTGTTTTTTATCATGACATGGGTTCTGTTGTTGAATGGTACTGTGACTGTTGAATATTTATGAACTTCATGAATATTCATTATATGTTTTTATTTTATTGGTTCAATGTTAATTGGGGGTGGATCTGTTTATTTAAATTGAGCTCAGTAACAGTTTTCTAATTTCCTTGAAAAAGTCTCTGATTCACCAGAGATGAAAGCACTTGGAATACTGTTTATACCTTTTGGATTTTTATGTGATTACACCTTTCATGTGTTTTATTGAATAAATTACTGGATAAACTGTGAGTTGGCTTTTGTACCTGAACCCACTGCTGCAGTTTTTAAATTTTTCATTCCATCAGCAGCTTGCATCTGCTATCCTGAATTTTCTTTTCCTCCATCTAATAGCAACCCTCTGAAACCAGCTATAGTGGACTTTCCCCATTTTCCTACCCCTAGTCAGTAAAAATAGCACCTTGAGTATCGCCTGGAAGTAAGCCATAGGCATAAGGAGACTAACCCTGTCTACATGAATAAAAAAATGAATAAATATATTAGATGCTCCTCACAAAATGTTTTCTGGAGATTCTAGTATTGTTTTACTGTTTTGTTGTCAGTTGAGTGACATATGATTTTCTTACTACCTTAGTCACATGTTGGTCGAAAGACAGGTTACTATCAACATGAGTCCCTAAATCACAGACTAATATGTATACATTTAGGGGTATTTTATTTATTAAGTAATTTCCTGGAGTGGCCAACTTCCCAAAAGGTACTATTATGCATTTTTTGGCATTAAGTCTTAAGCTGTAGCTTCAGCACCTGTCATTTGTCTGTATTAGACCTTCCTGTAAAACGTTAAGTATCTTGGAGGGTTTCTAAGATTGCTCCCAGCTTGCAACCATCTGCAAACTTAGTAAGCCAGAGGCCCTTCACATTGGCCTTGACTTCCAAGAAACAGATGCCAAAGAGGAATAGACTCAGCAGGGAGACCTGAGTTACTCCACTGGTGACTGGCCTTTTTGTTGGAGGTAGTCTCTCTCCAGTTCTAACCTTCTGAGGCTTATCTGTGAGCCAGCTGGCTACTCAGTGTGTTACATAGGGGTTTATGCCTAATGCCACGAGTTAGTTTACAAAGCTTGAGAGGAATATTGTACCAACTGCCTCAGCTAGTGCAAGGTAGGCACAATGCATCATTTTGTACTCATCCATTGCCTTGGCGTCCTTCTCAAAGAAGTCTACCAAGTT
Organism: Protopterus annectens; assembly: GCF_019279795.1. NCBI lineage: Eukaryota > Metazoa > Chordata > Ceratodontiformes > Protopteridae > Protopterus > Protopterus annectens. Next base: position 1,710,693,899 of record NC_056725.1, read on the forward strand.
CACTAGGCGTGACTTGCTTTTGACAAAACCAGACTGGGTTGGTCCAGTGTCTGAAGGTTTCCTATCTCATTGCTAATCATTTCCATGATAATTCTTTACATGGCTTTGCATATGAAACTAGTCAGACTAATGTGTTTGTAATTCCCAGGATTCACTGATGTCCTGCCATTGTTCAAAGGGATCACTGTTGTGGTCCTCCATTCGAGTGGCATGAAGCCTGTTCAGAAGCTATGGTTGAAGAGTAACTCCAGTGGACCTGATAGGTTATATTTCAGGCTATTTAGGAGGCATCCTGTGTTATTATCTGGGCAAACCAAAGCTCTATTCTTGGCCTTAGAGAGTGCTTTTATGACCTGCTCCCTACTGATAGTTGGAGGGTTGTTTAGATGGTATTTCCTTGGGGATGGCTGAGGGTGAGTGGGGAGTAAAACTGGAAATGAATTTGTCAGCCTGAAGATTTGAAAATGGCTCCATTTACCGGCACTTCAGCACACTGTTGTGTGCTGCTTTTGTGGTTTCAGACATAACTGAAGAAGGTCTTATAGTTTTTTTTTATATTAGTAATAACCACTTCTTAGTAATATTATTATAATAATGCCACTGAGCAAAGCCCTTGGGCTGGGACACTATCTTTACCTCAAGCTAATTCTTTATTTTTCAATAAGTACTGCTTGATTTCTTCTTAACTTCAGAATATCTGCCTAAATACTTCATCCTTACATTTTCAAGGTCTACATATTAGTTTCCCCTCGAGTGTTTGGCAGTGCTATGTACAGACTCGGGCACTTTGAGTGACATTTTTCCTGTAAAAGGTATATATAAGGAAACAGCTCCAGTAGTTAGTAATAATGACCATCCCTTCTGGCATGTCTAAAGTTCAGTTCCCTTGCTTTCTCCTATTAACCTGGTGAATTTGGGTATTCTGAGGCAGTGTAGCAACTGCCTCATGTACACAGACAACCCTCTCCTCTTACCTCCCAACACTCAGACTTGTGAGAGATGCACTTAAATATCCAAATTGGAAGCCATGCACTCTCAAGCCAAGACCAGAATAGCTGGTCAAGAGGAGAAGGTCAACACCTGCACCACAACACATGCAACACATAACCCTCCAGAGCACCCACCATCACAGCTCTCATATAAAAACAGAAACCACACACCCACCTTCATGGAGGCTCTCAGTAGAAATCTATCCAAAAAGCAGAGACCACCAAGGTAGAAATGCACTCGACCACTACAACACAGCACAAATCGCAAGACACATAGCTCACCTACACAGTGTGCCCCTCAACCTAAAACCCTAAGGAAAGACAGCTTGCCCAATACACTAATCATAGGTGCCTCAATAGTGAGGTACATTGATGCCCCACTCACTAGGTTGAATAAGGAGAAGGTAACAGTCAGCTGTCTATCAGGTGCCAGAATCTGACACATAACACACGTACTCAGGTCACTCCACAACAGGTACAAGTATGACTCTGTCACTGTTCATGTGGCTGTGAATGATCTGATACTGCATGAAAAGAGATATGGAGGAGCTCTCGGATTATGTGGCCCAGGCAGGTATGACCCTAGCCCTGAGCAGCATCCTACCGTCACCCAGAATGATACCGCAGTACAAGCAGAAAATGATTGACTTCAACAATTGGCTAAGTTTCTGATGTCATTCTAAGAGGATCCAGTATCTGTCTGCTTGGGATGACATGACTGACAGACCTCATTGCTTTTGCCAGAGATGACCTACATCTGTCACCCCTGGGTTTCCAGATACTGGCTAAGGCTCTTGCCACCCCTATAGTGCCCTTTTTAGGTGATGTTCCAAAGACCAAATTATCACCATAACAGCTATAAATAAATGCAATCTGAGGGTCATGCTACTTAACGCTAGAAGTCTAAATCTCAAAATGCACTTGCTTGAAGCAGTCTGCACATGGGAGAACATTCACATTTGTGCTGTAATGGAGACCTGGTTTAAAGCAGCAGAAAGCACCTCTATGCTACCAGGCTATAACTCATTCCACACTTTTCAGTCACAGAACATGGACCAAAGCTGCAAAGGTGGTGGTGTCTCCATATTCATAAAGGATATGCACACCTCTGACTAGTAGCCCAGCATAATTTATCTGAGATACTTCAGGTAAAACTAACATTAGGTAAAATGGCGATTCAGGTCATAGCCTGCTATAGGTCCTCAACCATGTCCCAAGACTCTCACTCCACGTTCCTAAGCACCCTGGAAACTATTAGGGTCCAACCCAACACTCTCATACTAGGTGACTTCAACTATCGCCTCCATCAACTGGGAAAACTACTCATGCACCAATACACTGGCCCAACGCTTCCTGGAATTCATCAGTTCCAATGCCCTGGACCAGCTCATTCTTACCTCCACTGGAGAAAGCAGCATCCTTGACTTGGTTATTACTAACATGGGCAACCGTTGCTCTACACCAAAAGTCAATTCCTCCCTGGTTAGATCCGACCACAAACTGATTACCATGGAAATCCACATCTCACCCACACCACCCACAAAAGTAACCACCATGAAAAACTTCTCCAAAGCTGACTTTGGGCTCCTAAAAACAGAGGTGGCTAAATTCACAGCACCCATTTCAATGGAAAATAGATGCAGGACTCATACACCAATGCACTGTATGAACATGTACATAAATGGATGGGACTAGCCATGCCCAACAGAACCAAGACGCTCTTCTCCAAGAAAAGGCAGCCAATCTGGTGGTCCACTGCCTTTAATAAACTCTACAACAGAAGGAAGAAACTGTTGCAGAAAAATGTTAAGTCCCAAGGCTGGAAAAACTCCCTTATTAGCCTCAACCAAAAGTTGAGATCCCTCATCAAAACCTCTAAAACCAGCTATGAAGGCAGAATTGCATCAGACACTAAAAACAAACACAAAGCCTTCTATAGTTATATCAAGAATCTCCACAGCAATACCCAGGTTTGCTCTGAGTTACTGCACAATGGTACCTCCTATACTGAGCCAAAATATATTGCCAACATACTGGCTGACAGATTCAATGCCAAGTTTACCCCTCTCTTCCCCATAAAGGACCAATCACAATACCAGAGGAATGCCAGGCACCCGGCACTACTGCAGCACAGGTTAAAGCTGGATTGTCCAAGGCCAAGAATACAGCTTCCATGGGACCTGACAATATCCCTGGATGTGTTCAACATGAACTACAAAGTGAACTGGCACCACATCTGTGCACCCTGTTCAATCACAGCCTCACCTCAGGCTTTGTCACTACGGAATGGAGCACTGCTACAGTCATCCCGCTCCATAAAGGGGGAGTGACTACAGACCCTAGGAATTATCACCCTGTTAGCCTGATCAGTCTAATATGTAAGGCTATGGAGCGCATCATTATGGGCCTAATTAACAAGAATATAGAAAATCTCCAAACTCTAGATCCCACGCAATTTGGTTTTGTGAAAGGTAGATCATGCCTTCTCAGCCTGGTTGACTTCTTTGAGTCAGTCACCAGAGCTGTGGATGAGGTCAAGGCAGTTCATACAGCCTACCTCAATCTGGCCAAGGCCTTTGATACTATTACTCACTCAGGAATTATTGATAAACTCATCAAACTAGGCATCAATCCCCTATATCACTAGGTGGGTTGCAAATTGGCTCACGGATAGCACCCACAGTGTGAAAGTAGCAGACTCCAAGTCAGACTGCTGACCACAGGGATCGGTCCTGGGTCATCTCCTGTTTGGCATGTACTTCTCAGAAGTCCAAGCCAACACAGAGGGACTCTGGCTGACCATGTTCACAGAGAACTGCAAGCTGGGAGCCATTATTAACTCCTCAAGTGATGTAGACATCCTACAGAAAGGCCTCACTGAGACCAATGACTGGTGTCGAAACCATGACCTTAAGCTTAATGCCAAAAAATGCATCGTCATCCCCTTTGGGAAAAACTCAGTTCCCACTAATTACCACATTGATGGGAGCCCACTGAACACTGAAGACATTATAAGAGATGTGGGGACACAGGCTGATAGCAACCCTCCTTCGACCACCACATTTCCGCTGTAGTCAGAAAGTCCTTCTATGTGACACATCTCATTACCAAGGGTTTTGCATCCAGGAAGAAAGAGGTCATCATCTCTCTCTACTCTTCCCTCATTGGGCCAGTCATCGAGTATAATGCTGCATTTGGCATGCACCTCACTAGACAAATGCAACAGCTGGAAAGGCCAAAAAAGTACCTTATGAAGAGTATCCTAGGCCTTAAACACATGTCCTACATGGACAGACACAAAAAACTCCAGCTATTCACTGTCTCATATCGCCTACTTAGAGGTGATCAGCTCTGTTAGAAATGCTACAGCTAAAGAAATCCCAATCCCTCCACACCACATGTGCCAGAGATCTCAACCTCATTACCACAATCAACAGAACATGCTGGAGGGACAGGTTCATAACCCAGAGACTTCCCATGCTATGCAACAGACTTCCCATGCATGTCAAGCAGAGCACCTCACTGGCCCTCTTCAAAAGAAATCTTGATGAGTGGATGTGAAATAAAAATTTCACCCTGGGGATCACTGCAGTAGCTCTACTTGATAGAGGCACTGGGAACTAATGTCGGGCAGCACGATGCCAGGGCACTTCTATGGGCTAGGCTTGTAATAGCTCCAGAGCCATTAGCCTAGTACACACCTATGAACCTATGAACATATAATTAGCCCTCTTAGTTGTCCATTCAGTTTGATGACAAGAGTTTTTATCATTTTTGGTGTTACACTTCCTAATATTAGCTATGACTTTTTTTTTTTCTTTTTTTGTACAACCTGTTTCATTTTGGATGCCACTAGAGTGTTTTTTTTAAGTTAGTTTTGTACTTCTGGTAGGCACAGCTGTGTATGTAGTCACTGACACGGTTGTACAGAACTTCAGTGAATAATTCTGCATAAGCTGCAGTGTTATCTGGGTTTGGAAGGGCTGGAAATTTTGACAGGATATCACTAATAAAAACTAGTTTGCCTTGGAGTAGTTCCTAACTGTGACAGGGTGTACTGGGGTTAGAGAACTGAGTTTTATTTCAGAGGAGAGTGCTTTGCAGTCTGACCTTACCATAGAGAGGACACAACCCTGGGGGGTGGGGTGCAGCATTCTCCCATAGTTGTACCAGGTCCAATATATTTGTACCTCTAGTTGGCGTTTGCAGTATCTTGTCCAGGCTGTTCGATTTTACAAACTCTAGGAATCTCTATGCCTGCAAATTTGGGGTTGTGTAGAATTCCAGTTTTATAGAAGGATAACACTGTGGTTGAATGGTGAGTGTCTTCAGTAGTTCTAAGTATGAGCTATGTGTTTCATGGGACATAGACAGTGACCTGTATCTTGCTAGAATATGGTATGGGACTTTGTCCATGAAAATCACATCAGCACATTATACTGTTTAACCAACCTAGAGGTATGCTTGTCATTGTTGTAGATTGAGACACCTCCACCTATAGTCCCTGGCTATGCGGTTCTTGGTCTAAATGTGTGGAAGGACCTGAAGTCTTGTACTGCTGGGGGACTGCACAGATGTGTGCATTCTCCAGGGTAAGGAGAGCTTGGAGGGAGTGGAGCTTCTTGTTTAGACTCCTGGCATTCAGCAGTAACACCTTTAGATTTCCTTGGGTAGATTTTGCTATGTTGGAAGTTTTGATAATTTGGCATTGCCTAAAAAGGCTCTGCAGGATAGGACAATGCAGCTTTTTTTAGGATGAGCGAGTCAGTGTAGGCTGCTCATTCACACCTTCCTCACTCCTCAGACCATCTTGGTTACCATCAGGGGTATGTTTATCTTTGCAACAAAGCATACTGAATTCCTGTAGCCATTTTATTTCTAAGATATGCTCACATTGGATGGCAAAGAAACTTCTCTTTTTATAGTAATATTTTATAAGTTACACTTCTTGGCCAGTATTTTTTTAAGTTTCAAGTTTCAGTCTCTTTCCAAATAACTTCAGTACAAACTCAAAACTGATCTGGTAACCTAATCAATTAAATTGGTGTCATTGTGTATAATGATATTTAATACAGTGAATAGTGTATTCTTGGTTAATATGCTTTATATTATAGCATGGGCTGAGAAATGGACAGTTATTATAAAAGTCTACTGGCTGGCGCATTTTGAATAGCCCACAGGAAAAAAAGAATGCAAATGCAACCAGCAGCATAACTATGGAAAGGTTCAGTACAGAAGAAAAAAATAATTTTGCAGCAGTTGAGAAGTAAGCAACTTTTTAAATTCCTATTAAGTACCAGAATACATGTCAGCAGCAGGTAAACTGCTATCCAAATCAAACAGCACTAGGTAACAAGCTTCCAATAATTTTATTTACCTGTTGTATCCAAATTTAAAATCAGATCTCTGTGGATCAGAAATTTTAAGGGTGATAACTGCTGAATAAAGGGAATAAAGGAAGTATTAGCTATTTTCATTTTTGGATTACTGTCAGTTCAGACGTATAGCTTGTTTTCATGTGTATTAACATCCAGTTATTTGACTTGTTAAATATTTGCCATTGCTTCAGGACAAGATTCAGGTTTAAAGGACAGATTGTTTTGAGAAATATAAAAAAGTAAGTTCATAGCCCAATGTAAGAAACTGTAGAATCTTGTAAAAAACAGCAAGTAGCAAAACAAGTAATCCTAAAAGCATAATATAGGGAAAGTGATGGTTCTCCTAAGCCCACAACAAAGAGGAGTATGATTGCTTCTCTGATCTAACCACTTTATTATGTGTTCATGACATGGATGCCACATTTCACCGAACACTCTACAGGTGGATCTTTGCATTCATGCCAAGAACACATAATAACTGGTTAAGAATGGAGACCTCATCATAATTCTTTGTAGTGCGTAGAGATGTATCTGCTCCATGTACTACTAGTTACAGTAAAAAAAAAAAAAAACACACACACACACAAAACATATTTTGCTGGATTTCAAAGCCAGTAAAGCACTTAGCAAGCCCTGTCAAACTAACAACAACACACATTAGGACAGCATTTTGACACAAAGACAGGGATAGACTGCAGGCACAGCAGACAGGACTGAAGCTGTTTTTATATTTCTGTAGCTGTGTTTTGCTGGCCAGCACTATTTCTTGGTGACAGACCCAATAATAACAGTGCTTAGGGGGCTTGCTTAACAATTGTTAAGATTGGGTTTTGTGCTACTGAAGCACTTAACTGATTTGCCTTTTTGCCAATATTTAAGCATAATCACCAAGCTCTATGCACTACAAAAGGATTTGACAGACAACTGCTATTAACATGAACTTGAAAAGCTCGATGCAGACATACAGGACTTGAATTACTGTGAAAAATGAGACATTTCATGAGTATTATGTTCTGTTTGAGCATTATATTAGGAGTCAATCCACTACAGCTAAATTAAGTCAGATTTGCAAATGGAATCCTTTAAAGCCAATGTATTCAGGCATTATATGTATAAAAGAAAGAAGTGAAAAAAATATATCTTAACTTGTGTTAACTGCTTTCTCTGTTCTCTCTCTCTCTCCCTTTAACACACACACACACACACACACACACACACACACACACACACACACACACACACACACACACACACACACACACGCACACACACACACACACACACACACACACACACACACACACACACACACACACACACACACACACACACACACACACGCAGACACACACAAACACACACATGTACTATCACAGACCAAAATAACCAAAAAATAACAAGTAAATAAAATGAAGTAACTGACAATAAATTAAAGAATCAACTTGCCAGAATCATACAAAACAGACCAAACAAGAACACTGACAATATAATGAATAAGTTAATACTAATGTTCAATTTTATGGACTGAAATATCCTTGATAAGATTTTCCTCTACTTCACAGAAATGTAAATACATCAGTAAGAATAAATCAGTCAAAAGCAAAACACAGTGTGCAAATCTATTTCAAAATGTTCCTGTAAATCACAATAGGTTGTTTACAGATCATTGTTCAGTCAGCCAAAAGATTCATAGCTGGCAAAATCCAGTACACATCCAAGGCATCCCAAGGATTTTCTCAGAGCATACATCCCAAATGAAAACTTCAGGATAGTAGACATTAATAAATGAATAAACTCCATAAAGCTCATTGTAATCAGTACAACAGGATGTGAACCAGGTTTTAAAAAGTGGTCAGCGCAGCAAGGTATGCTGTAGGATATGCATTGTAGCAAACACTTGGCAGCAAAATACAGTGCAGTCTTGAGTTGGCAACATAATGCAATAGATGAGGAATGCCCAAGCAGTTAAGACAGGCAGCAAACATAATAAGCAGTATACATCTTACACATGTTGTCCATAGTCAGTTATATGATGTCATCTTTTGATTTCACCAGCATCTTTCTGTATTTGGGGTCTTTACTGCCTTCCTGGGATGACCAGCTGAGTTTCCTAAGCAGCTATCTACTGCTGACTGTTTACTGTCACTCTCATAGATTCATATCATAGATTTATATGTTTCTAGGTAAGTACTAGGCTAGCTGCCCTTGTGGACCATTTTAAGCCTAACCAAATTTCCCTTTTTGTGCTTGAAATAACCTGTCCTGTTTGGTTATACATTGTCCTTACCCATCCCATGGTCGAGAATTATATATTACCCCTAATAAGAATAAATGACATCACACCATAGATAATTTGAGAGTAGCCCTGCTTGGGATAAAGCATTTATGAATTGCCTCTACCCATTAGTAGCACAGGGGGCAGTCCTGGGTTATATTTTCTTTTTCCCATCCATAGGTCTTAATTACTCTTGAATATGGACAAGGATGAACTTTGTTTTATGTGGATGGAGTCTATTCCATAGCAACAGTGTCCTCTGTAAGGTATATCTGTTCATCCAAACCATTCGGGTGACGTTGCAGAAGACGTTTAGATCCTTACATCAAGTATTTCTGATGCCATTTCTGCATTCACACACACACACACACACACACACACACACACACACACACACACACACACACACACACACACACACACACACATACACTAACATGCATCCCCCACATATGCATATATTTTAATGAAAATTATATATTATGAGAGACCTTGAATAGTTTCAGTGTCCAAGCTTCGCTGTAAGTGGATGCATGTAAACTGCAGTAGACACAACATCACAGCTAGCCTAAATGTCAGGGGACTTTTACCAACCTTACTTCTGGGGCCTTGCAGGGCCAGAGCAGTGAGATCCCAAACAGTAAAAATGTTGCTAAGGAAACACACACTCCTGACTGAAGTGTTGCTGGAATGAACAGAACCTAAACAGAATGCCACCCTCATCATCCAGAAGTATCCCATCCCATACTTTTAAATGTTTCAATGTGTTAAAATAACAAAATAACAATACTGAAATACATTGACCTTAATTGTAAAGTGTCAGGCTGTATTTCTTAACAACAGAAAAATGAACTAAATAAACCATTTTCTATAATGTATATATTTGCAAGATTACAAAATATGAAACAAAAAAATCCAGGAAAACAGAAAATTGATATGTGGGGCAGTGTATAATGGCAATATCAACCATTGTGGAGTAGGTTCTACAGGATTTAAAAAAGAAAAAGAAAACTTGTGCTTTCTTTAGACTGCTTGGGCTTTGCCTTCTCAGCACTCATGTATTCATACTTCACAACACATACCCCCAGCACTGATTATTACTCAAGTAAAAAGGTAAAAATAATATCTTATGGGACCTGTAAGTACCTGAATAGATGGCATGCTTAATAAGGATCTGTCACTTATTTATTTGTCTGTTTACTTTTATTTAGCAGAATACTCTGACTTGGCAAAACTCATTTTCAGCAGAGGCCTAGGGAGAAAAGCTTGAATAATTAAACAAAAAGTTTACATTAAGAACAGATATGCAAACTGGTGCAACACAAACCAATTAAAATTAAATTTTAAGGATATTAGCGTACATCAATCACAATAGCATAATAATGTTCTTTAGGCATTTTTGGATGATAATATCTATTGAGAGTACCATTCAAAATCAAAATTATTACTAGCCACCTAATTCTTATAATGTGTATACATCATGCATATAGTGCTTAATATAATCTGAAGTATATTGTGGAATATATTGATGAAAGAAGATGAAAAATCCCCTTTGTAGAAGTAAGAAAAGCATTAAGGAAAATGTAGTACGGGAAAGCAGCAGGCTTGGATGAAGTTAAGGCAGATATGATCAAGATGTTGGGTGAGTAAGGGGAGAAATGGCTCCTAGGGGTGCTCATAGCAGTATGGATGGAAAGGTATATCCCAGGTGATTGGGGAAAAAGCATTACAGTACCAATGTACAAGAACAAATGTGACATTAACAACACTGGGCAGTACAGAGGTATCAAACTCCTGTCACACTGTATGAAAGTGCTGAAGATGGTGATTAATAAACGAATATGCAGAGCAGTAGAATGTAAGATGGGAGATGAGCAGTTCAAATTCAGACCAGCATGCAGTGCAACTGGCCTGATGTTTGCAGTGAGACAGATAGTGGAGAAGAAGCTGGAGATGAGGAAAGAGTCCAACTAGATTTTTCTAGACTTGGAAAAAGCATATGACAAGGTGACAAGAAAGCTGATATGGGTAGTCTGTACTGCTGCAAAGTCTCAGAAACATTGGTAGAACTAGTGCAGGTTATGCACAAGGACTCAATGACACAAGTATGAAATGTGTTCAGACTCATAGAAGGATTCCTAGTGGGAGTAGATATGCATCAGTATTCTGGTTTGAGCTCACTGCTGCTCATACTGGTGATAGACCTCTTTAGCAAGCACTTGGGCGGCAAATAAACAAAGCTAGTATATGCAGATGAAGTGGCATTACAAGCAGATTTTAAACAGGAACTTCAGCAAATGAAAGGGGAATGAAATGCAAAACTGGAGGCACTTAGGATGAAGTCAGTGTCAGTGGTGCAATGAGTAGCACACTCATGTTTGGTACTAGAAGACTGAAAGGCTGTAGGTTCTATTCCCACTGCAAATGACTGGTGCACTGACATTGCAGTGCAGCATTGCTGCACTCCAGAGTATGACATCCTTAGAATAAGACTTTAAACCAAGGCCCTATTTGTCTGAGTTGGTGGTACATCAGCACCTATCAAAAAGCAAAGAAGTACTTATATACTCTGGCCAAATTTCCCTTAGTAGTAGAAATATCACCTTGGGTCTCCCCTGAAAAGAGGCCAGTAGCCTTATGGGAGTAATCTGGTTAATAAAGGATAGATAGATAGATAGATAGATAGATAGATAGATAGATAGATAGATAGATAAAACTAGGATTCCTGTGCACTACTGTCCAGTTCCGTCTTCCCCCTAAAACCCTGAACAAATAGTCAACTGAATCAGAAACTGGAACAAGTAACCTACTATTGTTTGTACAAACTGCTAACCTAGACATCGGAAGCAGCAGAAAGCTATCTAAAAATCACAACCAGTTTTTGAATAAGACTCACAGTTATATAAAAAAAAGACTTACAGTCCCATCCTCCCCTTAAAGCCCTGAACAAAATAGTTAACTGAATCAGAAATTGGAGGAAGTAACTACCTAGTGTTTGTGCATAGTGCTTGACCGAACATCAGAAGCAGTAGAAAGATATCTAAAAATCACAACCCAGTTTTTGAATATGACTTACAGTATATGTACATCTTGAATTTGCTATGTCTTACCACCTAATTCATGGCTAGTGTTACAGTTGGAAATGATGACTGGTATATCCCCTTTCTATCATGAAACAAACTACTCCCCCTGGGTATCCAACAAGTAACTTATTGTGCAAAAAATTGAGCTTAAAAGATAATAGTCAAATGTGTATTAAAGGTTATTTTTTAAAGAAGAGAAGTTAAGGAAGAATGATTTCACTCTTTATCTGCAACCACCACTCATCTTTCACTAACTGACCAACAGATGCAGGCATTGTCCAAAGTGGCTAGTAATATACTTACTGACCCAATAGACTGTAGATGCACAATCTCCATCGGGGTCGACAGGGAAGCATGATTTGCTAACATCCTGTTATCGTAGCCCCCCCCACCAGCACAGAGCATCCTGTAGCAGTCCCATAGTAGAGTTGTGCCATTTTCAAACACACGGTTAGTAGGACTCCTGTACGGTACTGTACTGTTCTAGCTTCATGCAGTAAATTAAACTTTTGTAACGCTACACTGTATATTATTAATCTCTGCAAGTACTATAACCTAAAAACTATTGGTGGTCCTATTGTTATTGTTTATGGCCTGTGCATAAGCATAAATAGCTTGTAATCAGTGCATTCATTGGAAAGAGCCATTTACTGCAAATGCAAATGATACAGTTGCATTCTGTGTCAGTAAACATTTGACTGACCTCAATCTGTCCATCCCCAGCTCCTCTATGAACTAGACTGTGATGATATTCTAAGCAGGTTTTTCTGAAAAACATATAGTGATCGGAAGTGTGCTCTTGTAAACTGTGTAGATTAAACAGTAGAAACATTAGATGTATACACATATTTAACGGATGCACTTTTACCACATTATTTTGGATTTGGGCATTGAATTTTAGATAAACTTGAAGGCTCAAAGTTGTCCAAGACATACTGCTAAAGGATAATGTCTGAAAACCACGTGTCAGCTTAAGATGGAGTTGCAGCATACACTGATGAATGTTGCAGTTCCAAGAACCAGGTGAACGTTATCAGGCATGGAGGCATTTCACACTCTGTAAATACTTAAAAAAATCAGATATACACATAGAGTGGAGTTCCAACTCCAAAATTAAATGATACTCTCAATCATCTATCATCTAGATTTTAACAAATAGTGCATAAATCTCTGAACATACATTCTGCATAGATATAGATTCAGCAGGCCTGGTCTTTAACAAATGTTACACTATAAAGAATTGAGTCTGATGTTGTAGAGATATTTGTCCATATTTATATATCTGACATTTGTCTATTTTCATCTAATTCGACATTTGGATTGCTGGATCCAATCAGTTCTAACCTCAGGGTCTTCTACCAGAGCTTTGGATCCAAAACTCTGACTCTTCCCCTACCAACGATTCTGTCTTTCTGCCTGAATTACCTCAGATCTCATCTGCTGCCTGTTCTTCCAGATGTGATTCTGAGAGCTCTTTCTGTGATCATGATAAGCAAAGCCTTTTTTCAAATTTCAATTTCTTGTGACACCCCCCTTTTAGTATTTAGTGTAGTGAATACTGTGGACTAGGGTTAGGTTATTAAGTAATAATTTTTTTCAGTAGTATTAACTCTATATGTATTGTATTAAACCTGTGTGTCTCCATATGTGTGTAGGTTGGTTAGGTTGATAGTTTTCATTGCTTTTTTTAATAGTGTGTTTTTTCATAGATATACTATATATATATATATATATATATATATATATATATATATATATATATATACATATATATATATATATATATATATATATATATATATATATATATATATATATATATATATATATATATATATATAGACACACATACACATATATCTATATATTTATTTTATTTGCAGTTTGTTTTCCAGGATAGTCCATTGGGCTACGAGCCCATTTTGAATGGAGTACTGGGGAGAAAAGCTCCAGAGAAATACAAATACATAGTAAAGAAAGAACACAAATCCATAATATACATTTCAGTTGAATGTTAAATACATATTTTGTATAGCACAAACCCATATTGCACAATTCAAACAGATGTTACATAATACAGAAATAAAAAATTTTCATTAGGAAAATTATAACAGGTTAATTCAGTGAGTAGTAGTTTTTTTTTTTAGAGAATTACAATGTGGTAAGGATGTAAAACTTCAGGAGGTAGTGACAGGTAACAAAGTTTGGAAAGTTAGGAAGAAAGTGTGGTAGAAATTAAGTTTAATGAGAGCAAGAGCATTTACATTGTGAAGTAAGGTGCGAGTGCAGTGAGGTTTTAAACAAGGAGAGACTGCTTGTGGTGTGGATGGGAGAAGGGCGAGAGTTCCAGAGGCATGCAAGAGAGAAGGCCATTAATTGATTAATTAGGTTTTGGGAATTGGATCTTAGGTGTTTATCTGGGTTATGCATTTCAAAGGTATTTGCTAGGGAGGGGCAGAGAGATGGGTTTGTGTGCTTGGATGAGCTGGGTATATGTGAGGAAGTTTGGTAATTCTAGCCAACTTAGTTGGTGAAGGGAATTACAGTGGTGAGAAGAGGCTCTATGACCTGCTGCAAATTTGGATATTTTGTTATAACAAGATGAGAGTTGTTTTGAGGGAAGTATGTAGGCTGGTTAGGATAGATGCACCATAGAAAAGAAATGGGATGAGGTATGTATTAGCTAATGTAATCCTGGTGGTGGGATAGATAAAGTGACTGTGGCGGTAAAGCATGCCTAATTTTTTATGGTTTTTTTTTATATTTGCTTGTAGATGCTTATCAAATTTTAGTTGATTGTCAATGATAATTCCTAGTAATTTTGTGTCAGAGACTAGTTCTAGGAGGGAATTATTATTGCTGGTAATTATGAAGGATTGTTTGTCTATGGAAGAGGTTTTGGATGCATTGAAGAACATAAGTTTTATTTTGGTTGCATTAAGGGCTAGATGGTTGTCGAGCATCCACTGTTCAGTGGAAGAGAAGGCAGCTTGTGTTAGAGTGTTTAGAGTTGTGATTGAAGGGGAGGAACAGATTATAGTAGAATCATTGGCATATTGGATGAGACTGGAGTTAGGAATGGCTTGGAAGAAATCATTTATGAACATGTTGAATAGTAGGGGGCCTAGAATGGAACCTTGGGGGATGCCTGTGGCTGTATTAAGGAAGGGTGAGGTAGCTTTTTTTCCATTTAACTGCTTGTTGCCTGTTTGTGAGATAGCTTGAGAACCACTGGGTAGAGGAATGGGATAGGTTAAGTTTAGAGAGTTTGGTAAGAAGGAGGTTGTGGGAAATAGTGTCAAATGCCTTAGAGAGGTCGGGGAAAAGAGTGGGTACAAAGTGGCCAGAGTCACGGGCTTTGTTGATTGTTTCTAGGAAGGAGAGGAGGGCAGTGGAGGTACTATGACCTGGTCTAAAGCCATGTTATGTGGGGGTAAGAAGCTGATTATTGATGAGGTAGAGTAATAGTTGTTGGGGTACACATTTTTCAAGTAGCTTAGAAATAGGGGATAGGATGGCGATAGAGTGAAAGTTTGGGATGTCATTATTATTGCCACCTTTATGAAGAGGAATAATAAAGGCCGTCTTCCAGAGCTGGGGTATCTGGATTTCTGAGCTAGACTGATTAATTAGTATGCTGATAGGGAGAGCAATAGCTTCTGTGGCTACTTTTAGGAAGTAGAAGGGAATTCCATCAGGGGCATTGGAGCTAGGTTTTAATTTTAGAAGGTTTTTTTGGTGGATATAGAGATGGGATTGATAGAGAAAGGTGGAGGTTGGGGGCAAGGGATGCTAGGGGAGGAAGGGATGGGAGCACGCTGAGGAGGGGTTATAGAGGTGTTGGTGAAGGATGATGTTAGCTTGCTTATGGACTCTATGAAGAAAGAGTTAAACTGAGTGGCCAAGTCCATGTCAGAGGCATCTGGTTGGGGCAAGGGTTTTCTTTTTTTCCCGGGATTAGAGAGATGAGATTGCTTTCCAAAATAGTTTGGGATTGGTGGTGTGGTTGATTTGGAGAGTGGAGAAATAGGCTTTGCGGCCTAAGGTAATAAGTTTTTTGACTTTATTTCATACTGTTTTATATTCATTTAGGGCAATAGTGGTTTTATTTTTATGGTAACGTGTCCAGGCTTTGTCACAGAGTTGCATAGTAGCTAAGGTGTTTTTGGTTAACCAGGGTACAGGGTTACTTTTTATACATTTTATTTTTAGAGGGGCAAAGGAGTTGAGCAGGTTTGTTAAAGTAGGAGAGAGCATTATCTAGGGAAAGAGTTTTTAATGGATTCCAGTTTGTGCTTTTTAGTACATTTGAGAAGGTTTCAGCATTGAAGTTCTTTAGGCAACGAGTGGAAATATAGGTGTGAGTTAGTTGTATAGAAGAGGGGAGATGGTGGGCAAAAGTGGGGAAGTGGTCAGCTAGTGGGTCTTGGAGAATACCACTATCAGAGATATAGTGAGGATGGGATACTAGAATCCAGTTTATTGTAGTTCCAGTGATGGAGTTCTTGGAAGGCCTGGTAGTGGAATTGATTAGTTGTGTAAAGTTATATAAGTTAATATTGAGTGAGTTTTTATATATATATATATATATATATATTTGTATATCTAATCTATCACACACACACACGCACACACACACACACACACACACACACACACACACACATATATATATATATATATATATATATATATATATATATATATATATATATATAATATATATTATTTATAGAGGAGTATGTCAGACAAACCATCAGACTTTAAAAAGTGTTCAGCCTGTGGACACAAGTTCCCTCCATTCACTCTGTTTACTGCTTGGATGCCTCTCTCCTTCAAGTAAATTGTGAAATTTGAGCTGCCTTTGGGACCAGAGGGAAAAGTCATCAATTAAGGGTTTGCTTCCCTCACAGACAAGGTCTTCTTTATGTCTTCAGAAGCAATACCTACAGTGCATGTGTTTCTCCCAGTACTGAAAAAAGAAAGGAGAAAGATAAGGACAGGCCTAAAGAGAAACCCTGAGAGAAGTCAATAGTAAAAGGTCTCTGGATTTGACCAGCTTGTCAGATCTGGTGCCAAAAACTTAGAGGCAATCTCATCCACCTGCCAGTCAGGTACGAACTTCCTCCCCTAGAGCTACCTTTTCCTCGGGAACTAGTGAGCCTTCAGTTAAATTCACTTGATCCTACAACATAAGCTACCTTCACGACCTGCATCAATAGGTTCATTGTCGAGGTCTGGAAGATCCACCAGAAGTCTCACAGAAATCAAAATTGACCAAATGATGTAAAAGTCATGAGGTCACAGATCCAGCTCAGAGACCTCCAGGTACTGTTCCCCAGAGGAGGCCCAAGAATAGGCTTATTGACCCTGTCACACTTTGCTTCTGTATTGATCCATGACATTGGTTTGGCTCCCATGGGTCTTAACCCTTTCAGCACACCTCAGTCAGAACCGGCAATCCAAAAGACTTCAGTTTTAACTGAGTCCCTTACTCTCTCGACTCTGATGCCATCGTTTTGAGATGAGTCCCAGAGCCAAAGTGTCGGTGTTGGAGAGCTGATGGTGGAGTCAACCCAGAACTTCTCAGTGCCATTTCTACCCCTCGGTGCCTCAGCACTTGATAGCTCAGGTCTGAGGTCCTTCTTGGAGCCAATCTCTATTGGAACAGTTAGACTTCCTGAGTCAGTTGACAGAAGAAGTACTTCCTCAGCTTCAGTGGCAGAGATGGCTTTCAAGGCTGTGGAAAGGGCTTTGGCTGGTCCAGGATGACAGGTGCATGCACTGAGTTTGGGTCTGTCCTGACAGTGGATCCTGTGCTTCTTTCCTCTCATTTGAGTTGACAGGGACAGTCAGAACCCCTGGGCTTTGAGACAGTTTGATAGTCAAGCTCCCAGTTTGATTCCTATTTGCTTCCACCAGAACCCCAGAGAAATGTTCTGAGAAAGCAAACATGCCAACAGAACCACATAGACTTCTCACTGGAGTCTGTCACTGAGGACCTGGATTTGACAAGGGAGAAGGCTCCACCAAATCCCCCCAAAAGATGTCACATTTGGGCACATCCTAAAATTAATGAAGCAGAAGGATGGATGGTCCACTGAAACTCCTTCTTTGGATGAGTCCATGTTCCTTGAAGCCTTTAGGTCTTTCTCATCTGTGTCCTAGGTGATCCCCTCTCCTGATGCATTGATAGAACACATGCCACAGAAAGCTTGGAAGGACCCTGATGTTACAGAGCCAATCCCTAAGAAATCACATAGAGTCCTAGTAGCTTCAAAAGACAGAAAACTCTGGTCTAAACGTCCTTCCATATATGCCATGGTGGGAGTAGCAGCCGCAAAGAAAGAACTATCTAAAGAAAATTCTTCTGTCAATCTCCCTAACAGAGAGTCCAGGAAACTGGACAGTCTAGTGAAACAGACTTACTCTTCAGTGACTTTTGCAATTAAGGTGCTAAATTACCTTGCTCATTTGACTCATTTCCAAAGGGACTTGATCAAGGAGATATCCAAGTTTCTTTCAAGTTACTTACCACTGGATGTCCAAAAGGCAGTGGTCACCCAAATGTCTACCCTACAATCTACTTCTAATGTAACCATGTGATTGCTATCAAATACAGGAAATGACACAGCAAGAACAGGTGATACAGGCATTACCTTGCATCACCATGCCTGGATGCAGTTTTGCAACATCACAGAATGCTTCAAGGTGCTCTTTATTAATGGCCCTTTTAATGGTTCCACACTTTTTGGACTGAAAGAAAAATAGATGCTTAACAGGACTGAACAAGATGGCAAGACCCTATCTGCCATACAAATCCAATTCTCCACTCCACAAAAATCATATTCCAGGAATCAAAGGAAAGGTAAGAAAATGTGGTTTAGGAAATCAAAGTGTTTTCACCATGGCGCTGTTGGGGATAGGCCTCCCTGAGGTAGAGAGGAGACAACCTGAATAGATGTCATCTCAGAGGCAGAGGTCGATAGCAGAATCAGGGTTTCTATGGTCCCTTCACTGAAAAACCCTATCAGTGTCCTTGAAGGATTACTTGACTTCTGCACTCTGGAGGCAGTTGGGGGGCAATTGACCTTATACCCTCAAGCCAGGCAAATCATCACTGCCAATTCATGGGTGTTGATAATAATGACTAGAGGCTATACTATACTGTTTTTATATCCTCCAAAGAAAAGTTTAAAGATTCCTGATGCTCCACCTGATCATTTGGAATCTCTAGTAACAGAAGTTTCAAAGTTGCTAGAAAAAAGAGTCATCCAAGAGGTCCCTCCAGACCAGTTAGAATCCAGAGTCTATTCCAAGTTCTTTTTAGTTCCAAAGAAGAGAGGGGACCTCAGGGCAATATTGGACCTCAACCACCTCAATCTATTTGTCAAACAGATGAAATTCTGGATCGTCACAGAACAGTCCATATTACCTCTCTTGAGTAAGGATGATTAGATGTGTTCTACAGAGCTCCAAGATGCCTACTACCATATAAAGATTAGGAGGCAATCCAGGAGATGTGTCCATTTCTGGCTGAGAGGCAATCATTACCAATTCAGAGCACTGTTGTTCGGTCTTACCGCAGCCCCCAGGTGTTCATCAAGATTATGGCAGTGGTGGCAGCTCAGCTAGATCAAATTCTTCCATATCTAGATGATTAGCGATGATTAGCTTCTAACTTCTACCACCACGGACCTTCTGCTACAACACCAAACATTCCTACACTGTCTGGCAGATCAATTAGGAATAACTATCAATCATACAAAGAGCAAACTGCCTACTACCCAACATATAGAATTCATAGGGTGTCAAATCAACACAATTCAATAAACTACCAAACTCCCAACTTAAAAACTACTGGCACTAAGGCTGGTAGCTTCCCAGGTAGTTCAGCATCCTCATAGACAAGCAAGACTGATTCTTTGTTAGGTCTGATGTCTTCTATGATGACATTAGTATCACTAGCAAGATACGACATGAACGTTGTACAATTGACACTGTCAGTACAATGGTCACAGAGTCTCGATCTCCTCTGCACTATAACCCATCTCACTTAAATATGCAGAAACAATATAAGTTGGTGGATAACTTCTCCATCAATGGCAGAAGGGAGACACTTCTGTCCACCAATACCCAAGGCCACAGTAACCATGGACAATTCCCTTCTATAGTGGGGGGCATTTTGTGGGGAAGATGGTTCAAGGGACTTGGCCACCTGTAAAGGCCAAACTTCATTCAATAGCTTGGAGAGGAGAGCAGTTCTCCTAGCTTTGCTGGCTTTACAGGACTACCTACCCAAGGGTGTTACTTCCATCCAGACAGACAATATGTCAGTGGTATGGTACATCAACAAAGAAGGGGGGACATGTTTATACCCTCTTTGTTTGGATGCCATGTGAGTCTGGCAATGGGTGATGTCTTCCCATCATTTTCTGGTAGCAATACACATTCCTGGGACATCAAATGTAGTAGCGGGAAAGTTGAGCAGGTGAATCCTATAATCTCATCAGTGGTCTCTCAAACAGACAGTTTGATGTTTTGAAACATCGACCAAATGGTCTCGACCATATGCAGTTCGATGTTTCAAACTTTTGATCTTTTAACATGCAATCCCTGGAAACACATACTCTAAATCTCTCTGATATTAACTCTTGTATCCTAACACAACAAGACCCATCAGTCTCTCTGCTCTATACCATAATATTATTATCCTAACTTTTATTTTCCTTCTCCTTTAATGACAACCTGTCCTTCTCTTAAGGCCATGAACAAAATAGTCAACTGAATCAGAAAATGGAATAAGTAAACTCCTAGTGTTTGTCCATACTGACGGCCTGACATAGGAAGCAGCAGAAAACTATTTGAAGATCACAACCCAGTTTTTCAATCAAACTTACAGTGTATGTACTACTAGCTTTGGGATCTTTTCAGTTGTGAACACTACTGCAACAATGAACCATACAATGAACATAGTGCAGTTGTGTTTGGCACGTACCCTAATTGTAGGTGCATGAGCATGCTCACTGTCACAGTACTCTCTCCCTCTCACCACTCCTCTTTTTTCTATCCTCTGGACATTCGGAGCCTGAGTTTAGCAGTCACCCTTCCTCCTCTGATTTTTCTCTCCTCTGTTTTGAGGTTGACTTAGAGTTTGGAGAGGCAGCTCTGGGGAGCATCTTACTAGAATGCCATCCTTCCTTATTTCCTTATCCACCTAGCCAGTTAGTGCATCAGACACAGGTCTGTGGAGGTTGTCAGGGCAGGAAAGAAGCAAAGATGGTGTGGATAGATGCCTCTTTTATACTACACATGTGTTGATGTCCATGTGGGATGGTGACTTCTGGCCTACAAAGGGAAGGGTGCCAGTTCTACAAGACAGGGCAGATGTGAAGCTTTCTGCTACAAAAAAACCCAGATTTGAAGACATGAAACATGCTTTCTCATCTTTAATGATTATTGCTGCAGTTCACTTCCATTGCAAGCCATCATTTAGCACTGCCAGTACTTGTTTTTATAACAGTCAAAACTGACAGATCAAAGACTGAGTATGCGCTTAAACTGCAACTCTATGATAAAATGGTACTCTGTACTATTCCTAAGTGGATCCGCTGTGGTCCTTTCAGTTCTTCTAGGATATCATGTGGTGCTTGTTTGGTAAGCAGTTCCCTGTTTACCCCCAGTGACACATAGGTGGTATCAGGAGCTAGCTAATCTTTGAGCTAGTCAGAAGAGCTAATGAGGCCTAGGGACTCAACTGGAGCAAATGGAAAAAATACCTCTTGCACAGACAGAGATCACTTCTTACTCTTTGAGATCTCTGTATGAAAGTCATTAGAATGCACAAAATCTTGTATCTCAGGCAGTAGAAAACAAAGTATTTGTCATTCCAAAAATATCTGGAAAGGGATCAGTTTTGTAAGTAGTAGAGCTACTAAAATCAAAGTGATCTCTCTACTGTCTACTGTTGATCTCCAGACCAGATAATTTTGCTGCATCATTTGTAAGTGGATTTAGATATAGTCATAATATACCTTCCATAATCCCAGCATTGATGTCCCGTTCTTTACTTCTGAAACCTGGACACCACCATTTTATTTCAATGCTGTTACTTGGAAGCAAGTATCTTATCATCTAGTAAAACTACTTGAGCGTAAATATCTAGCTAAGAGAACTTAGCAGAAAGTATTTCAGTCCACTTGCATGTATTTTTAGAATGTCTCTTTCACAAGGGAGTTCCATTTTGCTTTGAAACAGGTCACTACCTCCCAACTCTTTCAAACCCTAGTCCCCATCCTTACTACAACATTATAGCTAAATATGTTTACTACCATACTTGACCAAAGTTCTGGAAAATATTATTACTGATTGAGTGCAATAGCTTATAGATAGGTATAACATCCTGATGGATGTCCAACATAACATGGGTTGGGGGCAGAAAAAGGAACCACTACTGTGTTATGGGTTCTGGAATATGCAGTTTGTACAACCATGGCCCATAGTGTTCATATATTTAGAGATATTTATTGACCAGGGTAAAAGTTTTGATAATATAAATTACTCTCATCTCATTTCTTTTCTGCAGTATAAAAGCTTTGCTTAAGTCACCTTTCAGTGGTTCAAGGGCTATACAAAACTGGGCAAGATGTTTTGTCTTCTTTGGAACATACAGGCTGTGGTACTTTAATATTCTATGCTTAGGGCACTTCTTTTTACTATATTTATCAACATTTTGCCTGCTTTGAAGCCAGATCTCCATGCCCTACTTATACGGATGATTTTTGTCATCTAGTATGCATTGCCTGATGACTTGTGTCCCATTAATTATTTGCACAATGAGCTGACTGATGTCAAGGTGTGACTCTAGAGCCGTCATTCTTCAACTCTTCCATAAAGCACTACGATGTCCCTGCTGACTGGCAGTAATAGTACAATTACTTGTATTTGATTTGTGAGTGACAGTTTGGTGGCACCAGAGGGACTTGAAAAATGCTAACCTGCATGACAGATACAGTGACTGGGATTTGTGCAGAAGTTCTACACATACTGAATAGCTCTGCAGTGATTGATAGCAGCTGCAAAGACAATAATTATAAATACAAATGGGTACATATGGCACCCTGGAGTGCACAGCTCTGCTCGGGTGTAAATTGTCAAGTAGCACAGCAGCTACATAGTGAGTCCAGTTAATGCAACAATGCAATTGGTTAGAAGAGTAAAGTAAAAGAGATAAATGTTTCTTTTAAGTAACTACAGTGCCTGTATGTTGCATTGCTGCAATTCATGATAATAATCTGTATGCATGGATAACCAATAGCTGACACTTTGTGGTACACGGCACAGCATTGCAGCAGGAAGTAGTGTACATAAGGATGTTAGTGCACATGTTAGCATGTTCTGCAGAAAAATGGCACAGAGTTATTCTGTGTGCACACAGCTATACCAGAAAGATATGTACAGCATGTTGGGGGGGCAGATACATGGACACCTTCATGATGCATAAATGGGTTGAAAAGGGTGAATGGAAAGTAGGAGTGAAAAAAGGTGACAAACAGGGCACACAGAATGAAAACATACAGAAGACTGCAGCATGGGAGAGGCAGAGCCTCCTTATTCTTATACAGAGATGGGGATGAGGTAGAAGAGTGAAAGGAAAAACAGGAGAAGGTAACAGGTGATGTATGAGTATGCAGCAGTACACAGACACACACAATGCAAGGCAGACAAATGGGGTGGATATGCACACTAGGAATGTGATGGGAAAAGACACATAGTGTGTGGACAAATGGTGATGGAGAGGGGGATCTTAGGAGGGGAGAACAGCAGGCTGGGGATAGGGTAGGATGCAGACAACATGTAAGCTGGAACTTAGACCAGTGGAGAACTCCACTGACCTATCACCAGCAGACAGATCCATGTACACAGTGAGATGTGGGTGTGTTCCTTCTCTGGTGGCCCAATGGTTGGGGCCATCAGGTGAGTGAGTCTGCTACTGGTTCCAGCAGGTATTCTATGCAGCCGGGCTGTACATCCAGCTACACTCTCATCCATAGACTCCTCAGACTTCTGAGGCTGGGCAACTAAAGGCAATGGGCCCTCCTTACTTACCAAAGAAAGGTCACTATCCCTTTCCAGTGAGAAGCATCTATCCTCAATACCCTCCCCAGCAGGGGCACCTGCTCAACCTCTTCTTCTTCTGAACCTGCTGAGTGGAGACATGAGAAGGGAGTTATAAGTATATTCGTTCAGTAAGTGCAAAGTGTATGTACCATGGGACAGCAATCCTGCCTTGCTGCAAGTCTGAGCAGGAAACTGTGGCAGGTTACATGGTTATAATCCTATTATTCCCATACTATAATGAGAAACAGTTGCATTATTGATCAGTGATAGGTGGAGGATAAAAAGGCAGCACAATATATACAGTACAACCCATACCCCTGCACTTATGTGCCTTGTTGTGTTATCCAATAGGCATCTACTTGTGTGTCCTCTATCTATAAGTATACAGACCTATACAAAATTACCATGTTGACAGAGTCACTGTCCTCCTCCTCCAGACATATGGACATCATATATTACCCCATCACAAACATTAGTCATATCACAGATGGTTCTGTAGGTAGCAGGGACGTATATTCAGGAAACTGACATTCCTTCCCATCACCACCAATTTAACATATGGTAGGTGGTCAAAGTTACCCACCATAAACAGCTATTCAGTTTAAAAGACACATCTCCAAATGTTAAGAACACATATTTAAAGGATACAGATAATTCTCAAAAATGAAAAAAGTGTACAGTGACAGACCTAGCAGAAACTTTTATTACTGGTCTGGCAAGGGCTATGTTGGCACACACTACCTCTACTGCCAACTCCATGTAGAAGAATTCACATGTTTTCATATTGTCCATAATTGTAGTGTTTTCTGTAGTCAGGGTAGGGTATGTCCCTGGAGTTGCCATGTACAGAGGCTGTAATGGGATGCACACCCCAGACCAGAGTCTAGAGTGTTACTCCTCATCGAGGACAGCAATGGAAGACATCCTCTATAGGGAGGACAACTTGTCAGTGGACATCCCAGTCAGAGTGTTGTAGTACAACAACTTCCTGCCATGAAATGACACAAGTCCAGTCAGCCAATGCCTGCAGAATGGCATCAAGTCAGTCACAAATTGTCCCCTCATCCCTGTCATAGGAGGATATGATTCCTGACACAGTGTATGTTTCTGCACAAAAAAAAAAAAAAAAAAAAAAAAAAAACACGTTGTGTGACAAGATTTCTCACCATGCTTGATTTAGCAGCCATATTTCATTGTGTCTCTTGGTGCCTGTGCATGTGACAGGGTTGCCAGCTGTGGAAGATGCAAAAACCTGACAAAAGCCTCACCTTTGGCTCCACCTATTGCCGCATCCATTTCAATAATTAAATGTACATTGCTTCTTCTTCTTCTAAGTTAATCATGCTAGCAACAGTTTTGAATAAACAGTTAATTATATACAAAAATGCAACAGATTACAAATGTATAAACATGCTGCACATGTTAAAAGAGATTTGTAATGATGTTTTGTTGGCTGGTATGTTTGTTGAAACTATAAGCATGGGTTTCTACAAAATCATAGAAAGGAAATGAGTACAGGAAAAAGAATATATAATATTCTTCTGCTATTTCCTGCATTGTGCACTTTACAATGTTCATGAACTTATGATCAGATGTTGCCTATTTTTGTCCAATTCAGTGCATGCTTTGTTGGGTCTGATGGGATCCGGCCTTGGCACCATCTCTGAAACTTCATAAATCCATGGCCCTAACTCCTCCCCTACACATAATTCTGTCCACTCTTCCTCAGTACTTCAGATTTCATTTGCCGCCTAACGCATCAGATATATTTCTATGAGGGCTCATTCATCTGAAAGTGAATCCTTACTATGTGTTTAGTATCCTACTGAACTCCTCACCTACAGAGAAACTTGTATCTCTGGATTCTTTTTCTTGTTTTTTTGTTAAGGCTATAGCGTAATATAAAGACAAATATTTTGTTTGGACTCTCAAACGCGAAGAGAAAAACTGATGGTAAAAGGTCTTCTTCCTACACAGGATCTTCCCTTTCTGCTGCATCATCTTCATCCTCTGTTGCCTCCTCTTCATCCAAGAAGCAGGACAAACCAAAGTCCAAGGACAAAGATAAGCCAAGAGAGTCCAGTAGAAAGGAGATGCTAGAGAAAGAGAAGAGAGAGAAAAAAGTTAGAAAAATCCAGGAAGAAGTCTCTGGATCACATTGCTTTGGTCAATCTGGATCCTAAAGTTCCTAGGAGGTTGGATCCATCAGTATGTCAGAACTGACCTTCCTCTCCTTTGCTCCACTTCTTGCCTGAAACTATAAGCCTGAGGATGAATTATTCTATTTTGCAGGAAAAAAGATTTTGAGACCACCCTTGGTGGCTTCTTCTGTTTAGTCATCCAGAAGCCTTACCAAGCAAGATGTCAATAGAAGGAGGAAGTTCTTGAGAATGCAAATGTAGCTTAGGCTTCTCTCAGTACTGTTACCTCTGAACTCTCCGAGTACTGGTTCATCAATCCTTCCTCTTCTTTCTCCAGTACTAATCCATCTATTAGACCCAGCTATCCTGGAAGAGACTTACCCTGTTGTGCCTTTGTCAGAGCCAACAGTTTATGCTGCTTCAGCTCTGACTGTATTGCTGTCTGTTTTGACTCTAATGCATTTGGATCAGGAAGAGTCTGAGATCCCAAGTGTAAGTGCCAGGTCTAGAGGGGATGGGTTGACTCTGAAGTTATTAGAATTGACTCTCCCTCTCAGGGCTTTGGCTCTTGATAGCTCAGATCTGAGATCAGCCTTGGGGCTAGGACTGTTGATGCTGAGGAGTTACCTTCTTCTTTGGGTAAGAGGAGATCTCACTCAGGGCCAGTGCTGGCTTTTGACATGGTTTTGGCTTTGCCAGAAGAAAAGGTGGTACCACTCCGTTCAGTTCCACCCTAACCTCAAGAGGATTTTTCTTCTTCTTCTCTTCATTCTATCCAACAGGGACAGTCAGTACCACAGGCTTCCAAGACAGCTCACTACATGAGTTCCCAGACTGATTTTGACTCGTCTGACCACTCATCAGTTTAGGCTCACAGGAAAAAGACATGTAAATGGAAGCACATAGACTGATCCCTGGAGTCATTCACGGAAGACACTCACTTAGATGAAGGTGAAGGCTCCCCTAGATCCCTTTGAGGAGATGTGAGATCCTGGAATTGATGAGCAATGAGGGGGATGGTCCACAGATGACCCTTCACTGGATGATACTGTGTTCTTGAGGGCCTTGGGTTCCGTCTCAACTTCATCCTGGGAGATAGTATCTTGGCAGCACCCAAGGATGAGCAACATTGGAGCAGAGGTCCACCAGTAGATGCCATGGTGGTAGCAGTGGTTATCAAGAAGGAATTATTGGAAGAAATCCCTCTGTCCACCTCCCCAACAGGGAGTCTAAGACATTAGACAGGTTTGGGAAACAGATATATGCTTCAGTGATCTTCAACCTTTGAGCTCTGAATTATTTGGCTCATGTAACTCGATTCCAAAGACACTTGACGAAAGAGTTTCTCAAGTCTCTCTCAGGAAACATGTCTGCAGATATTCAGAAGACTGTGGACTCCCAGTTGTATACCCTCCAGTCTACACTGAACACTACCATGTGACTGTTATCTGATGTAGCTGATGGTACAGCAAGGGCAGCAGGCACTGGCATTACTGCATGCCAACATGCCTGAATGTGCCTTTGTGACTTTGCAGAAAGCTTTAAGATGTCTTTCATTAATGCCTCATTTGACAATCCCACAGTTTTTAGGCCAAAGGTAAAAGACATTCCAACTTGATGTCAATGAGATGGTAAAACTCTCTCTGCAGTGGGAATTAATTTGCCCAACCCTCAAAGGACCTTCTCTAAGAATCAAGAGGGGTGGCAAGAAGATGTGGTTCTGCAAATCTCAGGGTTATTATGTCGACATTTTTTGGGGCAGACCCCCTTGTGGCAGAGGAGGAGGTAACTCTAATGGAAGTCACTCAAGAGGCAGAGACATACTGCAAAAGCAGGATTTTTGCTGTCCCTTTACCAAAAAGCCCTACCAGTTCTCCTGAAAGGTTGCCTAGCTGCTGCACTCTGGAGGCAGTCAGGGACCACTTATCCATACACCTACAAGCCTGACAAAACATAACAACAAATTCCTGGGTGCTAAACATAATTTCCAGTGGCTACTCAATTCCAATTTCATTTTCCCCAATAAAAAAGAAGAAAGTTCCAGACATTCCACCCAGTCCATGGGAACCTGCATCAGCATACATTTCAAAGGTGTTAGAAAAAGGAGTTATCCAAATGTTCCCCGAAGACCAATTAAAGTCTGGAGTCTACTTAAAGTTCTTTTTGGTACCCAAGAAGACAGGGACCTCAGACTCATTCTAGATATGGGTAATTTAAATCTGTTTGTAAAACAGGCAAAATTCTGGATGGTCATGATCCAGTCCATATTGCCTCCTCTGAGGAACGACAATTGGATGTGCACAATAGATATCCAGGATGGATACTAACATAAACAGATAGGGAAGCATTTTAGGAGATTTCTCCATTTCCAGCTGAGAGACATTCATTACCAATTCAAACCACTGACCTTTGGTTTCACCACAGCCCCCAGGATGTTTATGAACATAATGGCAGTGGTTGTAGCACATTTATGTCTGCAAGGGATCCAAGTTTTCCCATATCTCGATGATTGACTTCTTACTCCTACCGCCAAGCATTGACAGTTACACCATCTGGACCTTCTGCTCCACCTAATGCAATACCTAGGAATCATGATAAATCTACCCAAGAGCCACATGGACTCATTACAACAAATAAAATTCATTGGATGCCATCTGGATTCAGTGTTACAAGTTGCCAAATCACCCCACTCCAGAGTACTATCCCTATGCCTGATAGCCACACAGGTACTTCAGCATCCCTCACCTTCAGTAAGGTTAATTATATGACTGTTAGGCCTAATGGCCTCCACAGTTTTGCTGGTCCCTCTAGCCAGGTTCTGCATGAGTGTACTCCAGTGGACTCCTTCTGTGCAATGATCTTAGAATGTTCACCCATTACAAACCCAAATTCACATTATTCAAATAAATATGAATCATATCAGCTGGTGGATAACATCTCTGTTAGTGACAGAAGATCCTCCCTTTCACACAGATCCACCATTGGTTGTTGAAACCACAGAACCTCCCTTCTAGGGTGGGAGGCTATTTCGAATGGAGAATGGTCCAAGGTTCTTGTCACATCTAGAGGCCAATCTTCACATCAATGTCTTTGAGATGAGAGCAGTCCTCTTACTGCTGCGGGCATTTCATGACATTCTTCCCATGGTTGTAATTTCCACACAGACAGACAACATGGCAATAGTCTGGTGCATCAACAAACATGGAGAAACCTGCTTGTATCCTCTTTGTTGGGAAGCCATGAGAGTATGGCTATGGATGCTGTGTTTGCACTGATTTGTGATAGCAATGCACATCCCATGGATGTCCAGTGTGTTAGTGGATAAATTGAGCAGAACTATCTTAATGCCTTATGAGTGCTTCCTCAATCCAAGAGTGACAACTTTGATTTTCTGTCACTGGGGCCAACTCTGCTGTGACCTTCTTGCATCCTACTTGAATAACAAGTACAGCAGTTACTTTGTCCTGATCTTTCCACAGGAACAATCACCATGGGACGTTCTGGTTCATAATTGTCCCCCGGGTCTCCTTTATGCATTTCCCTCATTGCCTCTAATGAAAAAATTCATCAAGAAAAAAAGAAAGTGCAAGGCCAGAGTGATCCCTCCTTGATTCTTTCTGGTCCTGACAAACATGGTTTCCCTTCCTGTGACCTCTACTAATACACCCCACATGGATGTTGTATCAGTATCCAAATCTCTTGACTCAGTCAGCCAAACTGTCTCCTCTGGATCAGAAATTCATGAAAGTAATCACTTGGTTCTGCCAGTTCTGACTTTGGACAGAGATGCCAGGCTTCCAGCATTGGTTATTCAGATTAATTCAGCCTCCAAAAAACGATCCACAAAAAAGTTTATCATAGCAAATGGAAAAGATTTTCCATGTGGGCTATGTCGAAAGGAATAGATCCATTTTCTGCTTCCATCCCTTCCATACAGGAGTTTCTGTATAAACTCTACCATCGTGGTTCCAGTTTCTCCAATATCAAAGTGCAAATTGCTGAATTTTAGATTTCCACATAGGCCAGAATGCCACCTCCATAGCATCTCTAAATGTCTCTAAAGCCTTTTTTGAAGGGAACATTCCTTCTATGACTGCCAATCAAAAACCCAGTCCTCCATGGAATATTATGTTTTTGCTCCAAGCATTAACTCAACCTCCCTTTGAATCAGCAGCTTCAGCAGATTTGAAATGTTTCTCTTGGAAGACAATTTTTCTTGTAGCTGTTACATCTGCCATATGTATTTCAGGGTTACAGGCCCTTTCTTGCAAAAGCTCCTTACCTGATTTTTCACAAAGACAGTTTCCTTAAAGACTAATGCATCTTTTCTTCCTAAAGTGGCATCCAAAGCAGATTTAAACCACTCCATCAACCTACCAGTGTTGTTTTTCCAGATTCTTCAACAAAGCTGAATATATACTGAATATATTGGATATTCATTGCCAATGCAGATTTTATTTTCATAGAATGAAACACGTCAGGAAATAGGACCAACTATTCATTGCCTTTTCTAGAACTAAATTGGCCAAAGTAGTTTCTAAGGTTACTGTTTCAAGATGGTTATCAGATTGTATTTCCTTTGTATATGCTAAAAAGGGCCTATCCCTGCAATTGAGGCCCAAATCTCAATTCACAAGAGCAGCAGCCATTTCAACATACTTTATGCATAGACTTCCCACTGATGATATTTGTGCTGCTGCAACTTGGTCAACAGTTCACACCTTTGTGTCTCATTATAGATTGGATGAACGATCTTGATCATGTTGCTCCTTTGCCAGGAATGCCCTTCCTTGATACCACCCAGGTAAAAACAGCTTAGAAATCTGCCCCATTCATTGAATCAGATGAAAACAGACAGCATCAGATATGAAAGTTATGCATTACCATAACAATAGATCTGCGTTGTCTGATTTTTGTCCGGTTCAACCTCCTTACCTCCTGCTCCTTTTCATATTATCATCTGTTAACTTCTGGTGACTGAATGGATCTCGTTTGCACCCTGTATGTGAGCAATCCAATCATACTGTGATCCTCTCTTAGATGTTTCCTATCAAGACAGTAATTAACCTTAAAAGGATTATTATATCTCTAAATTTCTAGTTGGTGGGGGGCGAACTTAATTAGAGGTACTAATGTAGAATGGAGGGAATTATGGGTAGGGGAGGAGTCAGAGCTCTGGATCCATGAAGCTTCAGAGATGGTGGCAAGGCTGATCTGATTGGATTCGACAACCTATGTGTTGAACCAAACCAAAATCAGACAACACAGATCTTTTGTTATGGTAACTACATAACTTTAATTTTTATTCATCTCTAAAATATTATTTATACCGAAGACAAAAAAGCATTTGTAATTTTACCACAGAGAACATAAAATTTAGATTAGCTGGTTGACAGATCCAGTGTTTCACATAAAAAAAAAAAAATACTCAGAGCTTTTGTGTACTTCTGAGATGCATCATGATAATTGTTGAATTTGACATAACCAAGTATGTCAGATGAAACAAATAAAATACTATTCTTATCATTTAGATGCAAATAGGATATCCAAGTAAAACAGCAAGCATTTTAAGAAGTACAGTTTAGAAATATGCTATGTTTTGGAATGATTCAAAATACCTGACAAGTACTCTCACTAAAACTGAATTTCCTAACAGAGACCTTTCCTGACAGTGATCCTGATTTCCTGACTAGCACATGATGACGACTTTGACTCACAACACCCTCCATTAGTTTAATTTTCTATTCTTTTGGGTTTCTAATACTATGATGAGAATGGGCCTAATTCTTAAATCAGGGTACGATCAAAGTTCATGGAATTAGTATTGTTAGCCAAAAGTGTTCTTTGCAGCACCTGCGGTGTACCCAGTAATGACTCCTTCTGTAATTCATGCAGAGTTACATTTATTGGCTGCAGGTCTATATCACATCGTCAGATGTTTAATTTATTGAACACCTAATTGTCGAACCCTAATCGCCAAACTACCTATTCACTGAATGACCTATTCATCAAACTGGAAATCATCAAATTGTTTTAGTTGGCCAACACCATGAAAGGCAAACTTCTTTTATGTTTTTTCATGAGACTGTGCCCTCCTGTACCCTCCTATGTGGGGGACTACAACCCCCACACCCCATGATTAAATATACCAACTCCGAGATCACACTACAATGAGGTAATGAGTAAATCATGGCCAATCGACATGTCAATCACAGAACTTTTTTTCAGGATGGCCAAGTAAAATCATTTAATGATTTCTAGATCGATGATTAGGTCGTTTGGTGAATAGGTAGTTCTGCGATTAGGGTTTGATGATTAGGTGCTTGATAAATTAAACGTTCGGCGATATAATATAGACCCATTGGCAGCATATCTAAATATGACTGTAATTTCTTTATTAGACTTTTTACACCTACTTCTGTTGGAACACATTGCTCTCATTTCTGTCTGCAAATCCTGGTATTTTATGACTTTGTGTCTCCCTGTATGTAGGACACTGTAATGACTGGGTGTAGCAATTTCAATTATCAATTCTCCTTTTGTCTTTTTTTCCTGAACTACTACATCTGGTTTTCTTGCATTTATTTTTGAACTGTTGTCAATGAGTGAGCCCATAAAGTATAAACATCATCATCATTCTCTGCAATGCTTTGTAGTTCATGCGTCTAATGTTTCTTAATTACTTAAGCATTATATTGTTTGTACAATCTCCAATACAACAGTCTTAGCACGTTATTGTGATTTTTAGTACATATGCCCTCTGCCAAGAGTGTGTCATGCCCAGGAACAAGATGTGCAACTGTTTCCTATTCTTTTTTACAGAACTTGAAGTTATCTGCTTCTCTCAAGTGTTCAATGGACATTGTAAACTAACATGAATGTAGTCCTCTGTCTTGGGTTGCCATTTTTCACCTTTCATCTTTTGGTTCAATTCCCCTCTCTCTCTCTCTCGTTAACCATTCCTGCATCAGATCCTGATTGTTCCAGGAGCTTTCTGTACTTGCCAGAATATTTACACTTTTTCCACATATCTTTCCTTCTCATCTGATCTTTCTGCTTATATTTTTTATTTTATTTATTTATTTTTTTTGTTATATTCAGTTGCTGTCTGATTTTTGCCTACTTATGGTTTGATTTCCATTCCCACTTGACACCAACATTTGTCTGCTAAACTAAAAAGAGAAGACATGATAGACTTCTTTCCCTCATGTTATAAAACTTTCACTGTGTTGGACCTGGTGAGGTCAGCAGATATATGTATGCAGTCCTACCACTGCATATCTATACATGCAATCAATTTCAAGGAGGCCCATATCTCCATCAGAACAAAGAATATACGGTATAATCTTAGTATACATTGATTTTTATAAATCATTTTTCTTGTTTTCCTGTCCAGGTGATCCAATCCCTTTTGGGGCCAGTCAGTCACTCCAAAACTGTAAATTAGAACAGGAAGAGCAAGTTGGTTTGTAGCTTGGACTTTATTCCTAGATGTCAGGGGTGTTTTATGAATTAGTGTTTGTCTTCTTAAATATTCCTGAGTTGTATTCACATTTGTTCATGCTTTACTGCTGATCCTTCATCAATTCACAAAATATTTATACACTCCTTCCAACTCAAGTTCCTTTATATCACATTCCTGTCCGAAACTGATATTTTTTTGGTGATGGAGTTTTCCTGCTTTAAATGTTCCTTTTGCAGAATTATCAAGACCAAATGATATTCTTATACATCTGAGAAAGTTTTGACAACTTACAGTTGTGCTTTCAACTCCTCATTTGAAGAGCTATGTACACAGAAGTAACTGAGAAGCCTTTAAACAAGGTTGTTTTCTGGGAGCCAAATTGTGACCATGGCCTCATTTGTTAAGTGAACAACTTAATGGGATAAGGGCAAGACAAAACAGCAGTGGTGACAGAATCGCTCTGGATTATTTCCCTTAGAATTTTTATCCATGGGATAATAATTTGCCCTTTGCCATGGCTTAACTGCAAAGTGGTTTGCCACTGTTTCATGGTCACTGTAATGTAGTTAATCAATGTAGGATGAATCTTATAAGTCTATAAGCATTCCTTCAACAATGAATGTGAGATACTGTTAAACTTTTTTTGTAATCTATTCATGACATACTTAGATTCATCCTCTTTTACAGTTCTCTATTATGGCTTTGTTTGGTAAAGAATTAAGCAATAACCGACACCGTGGTGTGGTATATTGAAGATTTACCCATGGTTGGTGTGGTTTAATCACGAGGGTGAAGTCCGAGTGATTAAACAAAGATAACCGTGGGTAAATCTTCAATATACCACAACCATGGAGTAGGTTATTGCTATTAAACAATGACATTATATTAAGAAAAAAAATACTTACTTTTCTTAAGTAATGTCTTTGTATAATGGCAGATTACTGTTCTTCTTCTGGTTGTGGTATACTGCTTCTTCATTTTGATGTACTGCACATGCGTATGGGAATTGCATTCCCACGCATACCCAGTACATCAATGCTTTGAAATGGAAGCAATGGAGAAAACAAAGTCTCCGTTGCTCTGTTTTCTCTCTTTTGTTTTTTTAATTGTAAAAAAAAAAGGTTTTGAGACACTTTATATCAACGGAAAAAAGTCCAGGTGACTGGACCTTTTTCCGTTGGTATATTGTGGGATTTACAATGGGCACGCTGGTTGGGCTGGGCTAATCAGCGTGTACGTTTTCGAATATTAATAGGGAGTCATTGTGTAATTATCTTTATTCCATATGACTTTCTTTTGTTATCCTTTTGTTTTATTGCCATAACTGAGTTTTTTATTCTAAATGACTACAAACTCTGCCTGCATCAATTCCAGTATGTACTTTATATATTGTCAGAAGGTAAGTTATTGGTCTATAGTTTTTATGATGGCTTGCATGTTCACTCTTAAAGAGGGGTATCATTTTTCCTGTTGTTAACCAGGCTGGTTTCTGTTTGGGATGCACATATAAGTAATTCTTACTCAGGGCTAAATCTTTGTGTAAAGATATTAATGCTTTTAGCAAAAAGTTAGGTACTGCATCTGGGCCTAGGGTTTTCCATTCATGAGCTTTTCTTAATTTTGTTTTAGTTTCTCTGGCTGTTACTTCAGCCTATTTCCTGTTCTCTACATTAGAAGTCCTTAATTGTTTATTTTAATTTTTCTATCCATTCAGCATCTTTGTTACATTCTACAGGGTCTTCATAAATATTTCTCCAAAATATGTCTATGTCTTCTTTTTTTTTGGTGGTGTTTCCATTCCTTTTGCTTTGTTTCCCAGGTTTCTATAACACATTTTTGGGTCATCAATAAATTGCTTATGTTGTACTTTTCCTTTATATTTATCTGCATATCTTCTAAGATTTTCTACCTGTGCTGATATTTTATAGTTTATTATTTGCAATAGTCCTAGTCAGAGCCAGCACTAGATGACCTAAGCATTTGCCTACGGCCTGTGTTGGCTGGTTGGGGTGGGGTGGGGGGCTGGCTTCCCTAAAGAAATCTTCTGTAAGTAAAGAAGTAAAGCTGCAAGTAAAAAAGTAAAACCCACCTTCCACCACCTGCAATAGGAACTTGCAGGAGACTTAACACAGTACAGCAAGCCCCAGAAACCTCAGCATTAGGATGACTTCCGTAACATAAGCTCTATTAGAAAACCATGGGAGATTTTGTTTTAACTTCCATATGGTAACAGATTTGAAGCAAACAGAGCCATGAGTGCACAGATTAGCAGCTAATCTCCAAGCCCTTTAGCACAAAAGTGCATGTGCACAGAACAGCAGCCAGGCCTGATCATAGCCATCAGTTAGAGGCACTATCTAGTTAAGTGACTTTGCTCAGTGTCAAACCCTGATCTTAACTATTGGTAAGCAAATGCCTTAAAGTTTCACACCAACTGCCAGGTCTCCTTTAACTTTATTCTTTTTTTTTTTTTTTTTTTGTAAATCACCGAGGATTACAGTCTGACAGTGTCAGTCATAGATTTTCATAGTTGTGTTGTCCGTTGTCACAAGTGCAACAAGTAGCCTATTTGCTTTTGGTGAAGAAGGCTGTGGATTCTCTTTCCACACTAGATTGATTGCTGACTCACACCATTATTTTTAATGTAACACAGGCAATTACAGAATACATGTAATATAGGCAATTTATTATTTAAGGACAGCAGGCACTGAATTTGTAGATGAAGCACTAAAATACAAAATTGTTTGCCAACAGCAGTCTCCTCATTTCAGTTCCGTTTAATGTGGAATTATTCAGATGACTTTTATCTCTGCAGAGATTGTGCATATTGACTGATACTGGTAGATTATAAAGACAGCAGTCTGAGGGGCCTTTTATGATTCAAATGTTTCTAAAATGGGCAGTTTGGTCATTATTGGTTCGTATGTTTTGTTTCACTGCTTATTGAAAAAATGTGAAAAACTGCAGATTTAAAACACTTTAACAAGTGTTGCTGTATTCAACAAGGAATATAATTTAATACAATTAGGAAGATGAATTAAAAAACACATGCATTTATGCATGGTCCTAAAATGTGTGCAGGGTCCCATGGCTTGAAAACAACTCAAAGATGCCCTTAATCCACCAATGGCCAAATGCATTTTCTGTGAACGTGGGTTTCAATGCCGTTTCAATGAATGTGAGTTCAAAGGGTAAAGATGTTTACTGTTGCTCATGCTAAGTCTATTTTCATTGTGAAACTGTATTGTTTTGTTTAGCAAATGGCTATCAGCATTTGTGCTACAAAATTTTAAATAAAATGTTTAAATTAAATCCAAATATCTGTAATCATTGTAGAAGTAAAGAAGAGAATAGTATGTACACTGACGGGTCTGAACAGTGTTTATGGTAACTGGGGGGAGATGGCCAAGTAATGGCTGCAGGGGGGGGGGCTGATCCACTATCCTGCCTAGGGCCCCATTTGACCATGATCTGGCTCTGGCAATAGTGCATGATAGATCCTAGTCTGTTTTGATACTGTGGATTGCTTTTACCATGTCTATATTTCTAAGTATTTTTTTTTCAAAACAAGTTTATTGTTTTAACATATAAGAGAAATATCATAACAATTTTATACAAATAATTAAAAATAGGTATTATTATAATATTCAACAAAACAACTAAAGTATTTACAAAGACATCCACTACAATCAGATCAATTAATTAAACTAAAATACTGTGCTATTGAAATTAGAATTTTTTTAACAAATTTTGTAAATTATCCCATACAATATAATGTGATGTTTTTCTAGTTGTTCTCATTCTAATTGTGCTTATTTCCATATGACACATTATATTCATAACATTTTTAAATTCATTGAACGAAGGAGATGTATCTGAAATCCAATTTCTAGTTATTATTTTCCTAGCCACTGCTAGGATAGACCATAACAAGGGAAGCTTAATCTTTTTAACACATTGAGGTACAGGTGTGTTGAATAATATAAGAGACTTAGAAATAATGAAATTATCTGTAAAAGAGCCTGCAAAAATTCATTAATTGACTTCCAGTATTCTTTCAACTTCATACAGTCATAAAACATATGAGCCCAGTCAGCATTAATTTCTGCATTACATCTCTTACATAGATTATCTTTATTATTAATT
The DNA here is from genome assembly GCF_019279795.1 of Protopterus annectens. NCBI lineage: Eukaryota > Metazoa > Chordata > Ceratodontiformes > Protopteridae > Protopterus > Protopterus annectens. Next base: position 1,710,731,496 of record NC_056725.1, read on the forward strand.
TTATTCATCATCAAAGGTGTATAAAAAGATCTATGTAAAAATTTCCATGTATAAAGTCTCCAGACAATGGAAGATGTAGTTCTATAAGCAGATTCCAATATATATTGTTTATCTTGTTGAGTTGGTGGGTCCCCATTAATAGAGGTGAAATAATTCCAGTATGAATCTACATTGTAAAAAGTTTCTTGTCTGATAATTTTATGTATATATGAAAGTTTACCTTTATCAGAAACTTTATGCTGTAAATTTATTATCAAGTAATCAATCAGTTTTGGAATAGATTCTTTAACTGTTATAGACATTAGATCTATTCTATCAATGAGATGTTGTCTAAAGATCTGAACCTCTAACCAGCAAGTTTCTCTTAGATCAAATTCTTGTTTTAAGAAATCTAGATTTTTAACTTTATTATCAGATATCAGCTGATACCAGTACTTTAGATTATTATCTATAGCTAAATGAGCTCCTTCAGAAGTAGATGACATAAGCATACCCTGAGTATAAATTATAGGGAATACAATAAAATTCCATTCCCTATACTTAGGATGCATGAATATAAAGTTACGATAACTAATAATAATATTTAATGGGTAACAGACCATATGTTTAGGTGTAATAGGTGAAGTACAAAATTCCTTTAGCAACCACAACATGGAGTTATTTATAATCATATTTTTATGTGTTAAGGAGATTTTCATGAAGTGCATACTAATTAGCTCCCAATAATCTTTCCATTTTGCGACATATGACCGATCTATTAATAAAGTAATAACTTTTATAATAGAAGAGATAATATATAAATTAAAGTCTGGAAAAGAAATACCCCCTTGAGACCAGCTATTAGTATGTTTCTTTAATGCAATCCTAGGTCTATTAGGTGCCCATAAGAAATTTAACATTAGTGTATTCAGTTTCTTGATAGTTATTTTTGTAGGTGAAAGTATTATTGATTGTATTAAGTATAAAATCTTGGGGAATATTATCATTTTAATAATTGTAAGTCTCTCCTCCATAGTAAAAAACATATTATTCCAGGTATTAAAAAGATTTTGTATATTAAGAAAACAGGTATTATAGTTATTATATATAATAGATTTAATATCTTTAGATAGTTAAAAAATGAGAAACACAAAAATGAGGAACCAACCACAAGGAATACAGATGGAGATGTTCTAAATAAACCACTGGTATTCCACCAAAAAGCTGATAGCAATCCGTTGTATAATCCAAAAGAGTTCTTTATTTAAAATACAAAGAATGAGCGCTTTCGCGTGGTATCTTTAGATAGTATTATACCTAAATAAGTTATCTGACCTGAGTTGGGTACATATTTAGTAAAATCACTAATGAGAATATTTTTTGTGTATATATAGGTAGTATTTTAGTTTTTTCTTCATTGAATATTAAACCAGAAATACTTTTAAAATTCATCATTTTATCAAATAAAGACTGCATAGAAGAATTAGATCCTGCTGATGTAATTAGAACATCATCTGCAAAAAGTTGAATTTTTGATGTTGTATTTTCTTCTATTTCAAAACCCTCTATGTCAGTACTGTTTCTAATCAAATTAGCCCAAGGCTCCATTACTAAAGTGAATAATAGTGGAGAAAGTGGACATCCTTGCTTTGTACCTTTAAGAATGGGTATTTTTGTGAAACATATGTTCCTACCTTAATATAAGCCAGCGTTCCTTTGTATAAATGCTCAATTAAATTTACAAATGCATCAGAGAAATTTGTGCATTTCAGTAAGGTAAACAGATAGTCCCAACTTACTGAATCAAATGCTGAACCTATATCAAGACTAATAAGTGTTAAATCTTTCTTTTCCTATTTGCAAAATCAATTAATGTTGAAGTTCTTCTTATATTATCAAAAGTATTTCTATTTACAATGAAGCCCGTCTGATCTATGTCTATAATGCCGGGGATAATTGTCTTCAATCTATCAGCAAAAATACTCATAAACATTTTATAATCAACATTAAGTAATGAGATGGGTCGATATGAAGAACATCTAGTTGGATCTTTATTAGGTTTTAAAATTGGTGAAATAAATGTATATTGCCAAGATGGGGGTTATTAACTCAGTTTGGGCCAGAATAAAACCTTATGTATTAATGAATATGTAGTTTTAGGAAGGATTTTATATATCTCTGGTATAATACCATCATTACCCGGTGCTTTGTTTGATTTAAGCTTATTTATTTGTGTAATAACTTCTGTATATGAAATACTCTTGTCCAATAGTTTAATCTGTTGTTTATTAAGCTTTTTATTCATGTTTGTGGTTATAAACTCCTTTATTTTATCTTTAGGTTCCATGTTAATGTTGTTATGGTTAATCTTGTGAAAGTGATTTCTAAATTCATCCAGTATTTCTGGTATACTAGAAACATTCTTCTTTTTCCTTAGAGAAAAGATTTCTTTGATATGGTTTTGTTTATTCAATCTTTTTGTTTTATTTTTAAGTCTATGTAAGTATTTGGGGCTTATTGAATAAGACAAAACTTGTATTTCTCTAAAGTTATTTTAACTTTATGAGTTAAAATTTCTTTGTATTTCTCATTTAGTTTGTTTATTTCTTCAATAACTTTCTTGTCCATAATATTTTCTTTATTATTATGTTTATAAGAGT